>NW_026042359.1:0-300000 GCF_023856365.1 Brienomyrus brachyistius | reverse complement strand
TTAATATAATATCAAGCTTTTCAAAAACGCACGAGCTGAATATCTCATAAGGAGAACTGACAAGACTTACTAAGTTGTCACGCCCAGCTCGTACGATCCTCATGTGTGCCACGCCCCCTGATTATCCACGTGTGCTTCCCTGATCGTACCCAGCTGTGTCTGATTATGTTTGCCCAGCCTTGTGTATTTCAGTCCGTGTCTTGCATTGGTTCCTGGTCTGTCACTGATGTTAGTCTGCGTCAGATGTTTCCAAGTCCCCGTTACCGAAATAAATCCCCGTTTTTCCCCGTATCCTGCCTGCCTGCCTTGCCTGTTTCCTGCCCGTCTGTCTACCTGTTCGCCGCACCCGTTAACCGGCGATCCTTACAGAATGACGGACCACAAGAAGAGAAAGCAGAGGAGAAGGAGACCCGATGAGCCGACGATCAGCCTGGGAGCTTCCTCTCTCGTCAGGCTTTGGGAGCAAGTAGGAGGAGGAACTCCTCCTGCTCCATGAACGGGAGCCGGTCACCGAGGAGCTGCAGCCACCCCTCGAGCGGTATTACTTCCGGCCCGAGAGGCTGGCTAATAGAGGGGCCAGAGTGGTGCGGGACGCTATCCCGCGGGTGCCCTGCACCCTTAAAGGGGCCACGCCCGTCTCTCCTGTGCGGGACCTGGAGGTCCCGCCGCCTGCAGCCGCCCAGCCCGAGGCACTCCCTTCTCCTCTGCCAGCTGCAACCGCTGCGCCTCCGCTGGTGGTTCCAGTTACGCACGCGGCCCTCGCGAATCGATACTTCACCCTCCAGGGACTTTATTGGAGGGTAATGGACGAGCCGGCCATACAAGGCTCCCAGAGGTGGACCAGCCCTGCTACGAAGCTCGAGCCGCCGCCTCCTCTGCCCGCGGCTCCAGCGCAGCCCGAGCAGGCGCTCCCTCTGCCCGCGGCTCCCGAGCAGGTGCTCCCTCTGCCTGCCTAAGCGATCACCCGCTCCCCAGCGCCCGCGGCGAACCTGACACTAAAGAATATGTAAACATTGCTATAGACACTATTTTAAAATTGTACAGCTGTCTGAAATACAATTACACATCTTCTTCCCCTACCTCTGACAGCAAGCTTTTTATTTCATGATCATGAATGTCAATGTCTCAATGTCAAAGTAAGTTCATTGTAATGAGCAACTGTTCTTTCAACATTTTGAGATGTCAAGTTTGCAGCATTTAAGTGCTATTTTTGTGACAGTGCATTTACATGCTTGAAAAGATATGCAAATCACCAAATTAACCCAGAAAGGGGCTTCAAGGTGGAGAAAGGAGCAAAAAGACAAGCTGTGAATTCAAATGTTCTGTCTCTTATTTCACAAATAGCTGACTTTGAGTGGAGGGAGGAGCATAAGTTGCCCTCACAATGCGATCTCTGAACATTGTGAATAACAAAAGTGATGGATGGATGCACACAAGAAGAATTTTGCTATCTTTTAAAAACTGCATGCTGTCATTATATATGTAAAAACCTACTTAATTTGTCTGTATATCCATCTATCCATCCATTTCCCAAACTTATCCTACTGGGTCGCGGGGGATCCGGAGCCTATCCCGGAAGCAATGGGCACGAGGCAGGTAACAACCCGGGATGGGGGGCCAGCCCATTGCAGGGCACACTCACTCTCACATGCATTCCTACGGGCAATTTAGCAACTCCAATTAGCCTCAGCATGTTTTTGGACCATGCGGGGAAACCAGAGTACCCGGAGGAAACCCCACGACACCATGGGTAAAACATGCAAACTCCACACACATGTGACCCAGGCGGAGACTCGAACCCAGGTCCCAGAGGTGTGAGGCAAGAGTGCTAACCACTGCACCACCATGCCACCCCAATTGATAAATCAACCTGTTTATTTCAAGGCAACATAACTTTTAAATGGGAATATTTTACATTATTGATTTAATTTTAATAGAAAGATCCCAAAGCTGGTATCAGTATCAAAGTCAAAATTTTGGTATAAATCCATCTCTAATGTGATGTATTCATGACATGCAAAGTCTATACAGACAGGCACAGAGGCACACACACACACAGAACATGGCTGGGGTTCGAGTGGCCTGTATACCTGGAAATGGGAGGCCACCATGCCAACACTATATACTATATGGTTCTTATTTTTAATTATTGAAAATTATCTAGTTATTTATATGGACCATAACAGTGTATGCAGAATTCTACTCGTATGTGGCATTAATGGCTGATATAATAGGTATGGAATACATACTGTAGGAGACTGTTGCAACAAGTTGTCAGGTGCCTGACCAAGCCTCTTCTCAAAGGAAAATCGAGAGATTATGAGCTTAAGGGCCAATAAGGCACAGTTTACGTCTCTGCAGTGTAATTAAGGAGAAGCAACTCTCAGCATTATTACTGTACATGCGATGTAATGATCGTGGGCAGCATGGTGGTTAGTGCTTCTGCCTCACAAGAAGAAGGTTCTGGGTTTGGTCCTGGGTCCTCTCTGTGTGGAGTTTGCACACTCTCCCCATGTGCGTGGGGGTTTTTGCCAGGGGCTCCAGTTTCCTCCCACAATCCAAAAGCGTGCAGGATAGGTTGACTGGTGAGTCTAAATTGGCTCCGCGGTGTGTTGGCAACTGCTCAGGTTTGGTTCCTGGGATCGGTCATTATGAGCTTAGCTGAACCTGCTTATGTGATTTATTTTATTTTGTTATTCACTCGAAAAAAAAAAGGCAAAGTATAATATCGGCAGATTTTGGGGTGAAGGATGGTATCTGAATACACAAATCACGAGTAATGCCACTATTTACTGCTGTTTGCTGCGCAGGGAGAACATGCTGCTTCGACAACATCTTTCCTCAGTGGAAGAATCGGCCAGAAGATCTTCTGTACCCGTTTCTGCCTGCTGTATGTTTAAATTTTTTATTTTTTTTGTGAAACTGTGCAGCTGAATTGATTGTTATATAAATTAATTCATTAAAGACTCTTCCCACCTGTAGATGGCAGCAGTGAGCTGCTAGGGAAGGTTGAAACTGACCCTCCGACAGAGGGGTCCTCTTGCTGCAGGAGGTCATGCAAGAAAACAGAAGACTGCAGTGAGTGTGTCCATTTGCCGCTGTTGTTTTATCTGCTTTATCAATGTTTTTCCAGTAGCATATTACGTCATGCGTTTCACTAACACCTATTAGTTCAAATAAAAAAAAAGTTGACTCAGTTTCCTACCTGTGTTACTGCGACCAGACCCCTAACCAATACTTAACATATGCACCAGAGAGTGGAAAAGGGAGCATTACTCAACCGCATCCAGTCCTCCAAGCAACAGGGGGCGCAACAGTGCTGCACAAACTGGACGAACTGCAAAGGTTTGATACGCCTGTGATCTGTGTTGTCTCACCTCTAACCACATGTTGTAAAAGTGTCTGCTGCATGTGCAGGTTCATATCGGGCACCGCACACGCCACCAGCTGCTGCTCGGATCCATCGCTGTGTGGGCGAGCTGCTCTCTGCAGCCTGCAGTGTGTCCATCATCAGCTGCCAATGGCTGTCATCAGCCCCCTGCACAGATGCCGTGCTGTGAGTGTCTGCATGTCAGGACACAGGAGTATTACAGTTATGATCTGGGTCACATAGCACCCAGACACCAAACTGTTTGACATTTTACTAGAATGATTAAGGTGCTGTTTCTGAGAATATCAATATTCTGTCAGCTGTCCCAATGTAATTTAACAGGTAAGTTCAGCTTTTAAGTAGACTGTGTGTGTGTGTGTGTGAGAGAGAGAGAGAGAGAGAGAAAACCTGTTACTTTGACCTTGTGAGGACATTTTTCCAGTTCCCACAATGGAAAACTCAATGTTATAAAAAGTCTGTCCATGCAATTGATGAACTAAAATACCAAAAGTCCCGTATTACTTATGGTTAAGGTTAGGGCTGGGTAGGGGTTAAGGTTGTCATAGTTAGGATTAGGGTTTTGCCAATAGAAATGAGTCCCCATAAAGATATGAATACAAATGTATTGATATCTATGTGTGTCTCTGTGTGTGTGTTTCCCTAACATTTATAACACCGCCCCAGCCTGTGCGATACCTGTGTAATTAAGCAGTTCAAGTGAAATTTCCATTCCAGTTTCTGAGAAATACACACTTAATATTTAATGACCTTCACGACTGGTCAGGACTGCTGTAAGATTTGATGCACCTTTCATCTCTGCCATACCTCTGTTTTGCCAGTTGGTGGCACTGCCTCCTCTCTGGGCCCTGCAGGCTGTTGCCTGTGGGGAGAAATATCCAGCCCAAACTGAAATTCAGAGTGAGCCTCCCAGTCAGAGCGCAGGACTTCATGGACAGAGGAGGTGAGATTGCCTCTCCAAATATCAGCTGTCATAATATCAGAATATTTAGGAGCTTATATGTATGTTTAACATGACGTGTATGTTTATGCACATAAGTGTTTAACACCACATGTGTGTTTATGTACATGTATGTTTCACGCGACATATGCTGTGTGTGCCCAGCTCATGGACTGAGAGCAGGGGCCACGTTCAGCATTTCCCGGCTCTGAGGGACAGCAGGGCCCTTTGGGGTCAGCCTGTGGAGCCCCAGTCCTGAAGTTCTCCCATCAAGGTGCTCCTGAGTGCCCCCCTCCATCTCGGCACTGAGCAAAGGAGCCACAACTCACTGAAAAGCGCAGTGATGTTTCAGTGATAATGGCTTGCAGCCTTAAAGATCATCATTTTGAATGTCTATATGGCTCTTAAAATGTAATGTTCATGTTTTTGCATTGCATTGAACTCACTTGGTCCCTGCATAGATCAACCATAAATGCAAAATGACTCTGGCTAAAGATCCTCTGGCCTGTTATCATCCAGAGCAGCAGATTCAGATCTGATTGACAATCATGGGAAGCTGCCAGGTTTGGCCAGATTTGATCACATGGCTATGAGCGCATGTTCACTAGCCACCACAGTAAAATGCAGATAATACCTTTTCATTCTCTGTTGTTCATTTTCCAAAATAATTTAATTCATTTGTACATCCATCCATCCATTTTCCAAACTGCTTTTCTTACTGGGTCGCAGGGGGTCCAGAGCCTATCCCGGAATCAATGGGCACGAGGCAGGGAACAACCCAGGATGGGGGCCCAGCCCATCGCAGGGCACACTCACACACCATTCACTCACACATACACACCTACGGGCAATTTAGTAACTCCAATTAGCCTCAGCATGTTTTTGGACTGTGGGGGGAAACCGGAGTACCTGGAGGAAACCCCACGACAACATGGGGAGAACATGCAAACTCCACACACATGTAACCCAGGCGGAGACTCGAACCTGGGTCCCAGAGGTGGGAGGCGACAGTGCTAACCACTGCACCACCATGCCGCCCCCAGGGTCATGAGGGTACAGCAGACAAATGTGCTGCAACTGTGTGGCCAGTGTGTGTATCTTCTTGACAAAGATTAACTGGCACCAAATACAGCACAGCAACAGAAAAAGGTTATATTTGGAAGAAAAGGGGTGGTTATACACTGGACCCAGTGCCTTGAGACCCTTCCTGGCAGCAGATGCCATAACAATCACTGGTATTCAAAAGCACTATAGTACTGTTAATCATTAAACGATCAACAAAAATCTCTTACTTTGAAACAGTGCTGGGCCTCAGCTGACACCTGTTTAAAGTAGAATAGAGAATTTCATATTCGTTTTGTGAGGGAAAGTATCATTCCCCACTCATCGGATCCTCCCATGTGGCCACGCCCCCTCATCTACCCCGTGTGGATTCCACATGTTCATTCCTGTCATTAGTTCAATGTATTTAGTTCCCGTTTCAGTTTGTTTCCCCAGACTAGTCATTATATTGTCAATCTGTGTTTGCTGCTTGTTCATTCCTTTTCGCTTTAATTAAACCCTGCATTTTCCTGTTTCCTGGCGTCCTGCCTCCCTTTCTGTGCCAGAAAACTGAGTGTGTAAGTATAGCATACGTGTATATCACATGCACGGTCTGAATGAGGTCCCAACGTATATTTAGCTGTAGTGCTGAGGATTCTCACATTATCTACGTTGACATTTTACGCAGGATGGTGGTGATACCGCTCTGTCGGTGACACTGGTCCTGCGCTCATATTTCTTGGCTTGTCTCGGTCAGCAGGGGGTGTAGCAGCGTCACCCCGCTCGTGCCGAGAAGATGGGCGACCGCTGAGCAGCAGATACGTATATGAAGCAGAATGAAAATCGGAGAGCAACAAAGAATGTACGCGGTGCGCTCTGGCCAAAACGCCGTCTGGCATTTCCAAAGGGTCCAGGCGGAGCTGGGTAGCTCCTTACAGGTGTTGCATCGTATTTTGTGACCATCGTAATGTGTGACTTCAGGGTCGCTGTTTCACATGTTATTGGGAATGAAGGTTCCTGTTCACATGCACGAGCCTTCTGTGCATTTTATGTAACGGAATTATTTAAATTTTTCTAAGCAGTAGACTTTTTCAAAGCAGTAGCGTTTCCACTTTCTGTTCCGTCATCTTATTTGGGGACATTCTAAAACGCTTAATGTGAAAAGGGTTAATGTGGTCTAATGTACCAAAATAGCGACACCAAAATTCTTACACACATATCTGGTCATAAATACTTTCACTTGACAAAAAAAATATAAAATGCTAGTGTGTGTGTGTATATGTACAAAAAAAAAAAAATTGTTGCACTTTCTTAACAGTGTTCGGATAGATGGTATTCATAGCTTGGGTCCTTATTGAGCTAGTATCGGAAAAATTCATCGCAGCATCTTGAAGCACTTATGTAAGTCACTCTGGCTAAGGGTGTCTGCCAAATACTGTAAATGTAAATGTTATAAGGAAAAGGCTTAACGTGACTAAATGTACTGTAATAGATTTTCCTTGCCACTAGAGGGCGATATTTAAACCTCAGTAAACAACAGGTTAAGCTGCCACCACCTTTAATTATACCCCGGTCTTGTCCAGTAGGTCAGAATACTCCACTCAGAATCAGGGAAACTGAGGCGATAACAATACTTTATTATTCAATTATTTCATTAATCAATGGGCTCACGTTGGATGCCTCGCAGCACACAATTACCCCGCATACACTAAGGGCGTCTGATAAAACAGCACAGCACACGTGAAATAAGGTAGGTTACGCTCTCAAAGCAATAAATCATTCCAGCTCATCACAGCACGGCACCAATAAGAAAGTCTACACAGCAATCAACATCGCAATCCTGACCAGGAAGATACACACGTGATAAAAGACAGAATTCCCATTAAATCCTCAGTCTCATTATCTCCAGGTGAGTGAATGTAGCAGCCTCCGTCAATTAACCCCCCCCCCCCCCCCCTTTCCAAAACAGAGTCTGTACTGGTACTTCATCAGTCTTCATCATATTACCAAAACAGCCACCAATAATCACCAAATTACTCACACATATATATGGTCATAAAGACTTTCACTTGACAAAAAATCAAAACCGAAATACTAGGAATATAGACTTTATACTCTTTTCCTTGCCTGTGCCATGTTATGCTATCACAGAAAAAACAAGACACAAGCAGGATACACCAAAAGTCAAGGATAAAATAAAACCCTAAAACAAAGAGGTGAGACAGACCAAAGTCCAGCCTTCTTCCATGACTGGAAGGGTGTCAACTTTTAAGCTGCTCAAACAACCCATTGAACTACATAGCAGGCCAGGGAATAAGGATTCCCTGTCATTACACAAATAAATCACTCCAGGTAATAGCAGACGCTATAGCGATGGAGGTGAAAAAAGACAAAAGAAGAGATGGAGGAGAGGGGAGAGAAAGCAGAGGAGTCTGAGATCAAGAGACGAGAAAGAGAGAGTGAGCTGGGGCATTTGGGGCAGCAGCTGCAGAAGCTGAGGCGGTTGGGGCATTAGGTGTAGGAGCAGTAGTAGGAATAGTGGGTGTAGCTGTGGGGGCTTTGGCTGCAGCAGGAGCTATAGGAGGGAGGTTGAAGGAGCCAAAGATGCAGCCAGAGCAGACAGTGTAGGAGAGGCTGCAAAAAATGAAGCTGAAGCTGTGGCAGAGATATCAGGAAAAACTGCAAAAGAAACTTGGGAATTAGGGCTGACAAAAGCAAAGGAAACACCTTATAAAAAACTGTAGTAGATCAAATGTAAGGGAGCATCTGCTTCTGTGAGAGATGCAAGTAAATAGCTGCTACATTTATTAGATGCAAGGAAAGAGCCGCTTCATTAATTAAGCCGCATGGGAGTCAGGACTATCTACTGTGACAGAAGTGTGGGGAGCGACACAAAAACTAGTCAGACCTGGAGAATAAGCTGACACACAGCTTCAGCAGAGACTCTGCTAAGACAGGATGACTCCTCCCAGCATGAATGCAATCAATTGTGATCAAATGCTGCATGGGAATCGGGGGGTTTAACCGTTATCCTACCCACATATTTACATACATGGGCTACCGACTGGGGGCATCAAGAACTAAAAACAAACGCTAGTGTTAAAGCCCTGCGCAGGACTGTTTTTTTTTTAACCCGCTCTCACAGGCTGTCTCTGTCACTCCCACCCGCCCCCGCAATATTTCTGTCCAATCCCGCCCGCACCCGCAGATCCATTAACGGATATACTGTATGATTAAATAAGTTTATATGCATTCAATTCTTATTCCAGCAGAACAAGAACTGAATAAATAAAACAAATTCAACAAAAAATCACGAAAAAATGTAAACTGAGCCCAAAAACTAATCAAATGTGCAAATATCTGCAGTTATTAAAAAAAACAATAACCAAATTGATACAACAAATGTTTAAATATCATTATAAACAAACAAGATCAGCTTAAAAACAAAAGATAACCCTGAACCCAATTTCAAAGAAATACATTCAAACTAGCTGAACATCACAACTTAATACAATGGCTCAGAACAAACACGAATATATAACACAAAATAAATTACATCAGTTACATTCTCCATCCTGCCAATAATCTTGGGATCCGCTGTCTATTTTTAGCCGCCCGCTCCCGCGAGATTTCCGTTGGGGCCCGCTGGATCCCAGCACCAATGCAGGGCATCCATATGCATAGCAAATTATTTTACAGTGCTATCTTGTATAATAGGACATAAACAGTGAATTTGACAGTTATCTTTTATTTTCACATCTGAACACAACACACGGACATTAAGGGATTGTTTGCATTTGCAACCAACCCCTCTGCAAAACCAAGCTGGAAGGCGGTACTGCTTCATGTTCACATGAGCTAGATGGCTAGTTAGGATGGATTCAGAATGCACTGTACTACAACTATAAATGACATAACGTGATATAGTAAAACAATTACTAACCGGCAATGCACATTTGCATTACTTTAAACGACAACTTTACCTGTTACTTACCAGAGTCGCCTATATCTTAGCGGAATGACAGCAGGCAAGAAGGCGGCGCGTTTTCAGTAAGATACCGGAGTTAAACTTATTTGCAGACACTTTTAACACAAACACTGGCAGCCATTAACTCATAGGTGGCAGTAAAGCTGAAATGACTCTTTCTGTGTTAAAAAAATGCAACACTGTCATTTTGATACTTTTTTTGTTTGTCTTTTACTCCCATTTGTCTGTCTCTGGTTATTGACGTTTAGGAGAGTGCCAAACACATTAACGATGCACATTTTTCAAATAAAGACAGACACAACACTAAAGAGATGAGAAAGACACAGTTGAATATGTAACATGCGTTTTATGCAGAAAAATAGTGTAGTTAAAACCATCTGGGATTTAAGAGGTTAAACTCAATTGGCTTGAGTGAAGCCACGCCCTCTCATAAGTGAAGAACAGGAATATTCCGGTTTTTCCAGGTTGCCTGAAAAAATGTAGTCACGTAGTTTTCTTAGACGGTGAACAAGCTGTATTACAAAGAGCAAAAGGTTTTTTCTTTTGGAGATACACCGAAATATTAAAGAAATATTCAGAGAGCGAGACAACATTGGTTGTGATGGCTGAACGTTTTTTCCTGCTACTAGTCACCCATGAGGCACGGAGCAGCCGCGTGAGCACATTTTGACCAGAGGTACATTTTCCTTATTCGCTAAACGTGTGTGCAGTAAAGAGGCACAATTTAGTAATTTGGTTTAGAAATATGTGTATTTTGAGTGTATTATATAATTCAATACATTTCGGTATTGAAGTGAATGTACAATTCTTTATGCTGTAAAAGAAAGGTAACTAATACTTATCTCTCCGGAGTACCTGTTAAAGAAAGGTTATTTGTTGATTAGCCCACTTAAAAAAAAAATTGGTTCTCGTACTTGTTTGTAGATTTGCATTTTGTAAATTCCTCGTGTTTCAACATGTTTTAATACACGTTCTTTCTAGATATATATTTTAAAATCTTGGTTGTTCATTTAGAATGGAAATGACAAACAGAATATTGGTTTCAAATAGTATCATTTTTATATTCACGAATGAAACATCAGTATCCAAATCCATGGTTAGGAAGGCATTTATGAGATGCACATGGATCAAGGAATTTACATTCTTGTACTTTCTTACATTTAATATATTTGAAACGCAACAAACTGGAAGAACTGAGGAGGCGTACTAAGTAGGTCTGCTCTCTTCGGTATGTATTTTCAAATATGTATTTTCTTACATATTTGAAAGTTCAAACAATCAATCAAATAAAAAAAAAAATCCCTCCCCCCTGATCCACCCCCTCCAAAAAAAAGGACATGTGTATGTGTAATGTGTAAAAGTATTTTCTTTGATATAGTGTCATATATTTGATTAATTATAACTGTAATGATTAGACAGAGTGACTGATATAGTAAATATTGTAGTGTATTATAATACCTGTTTGCTTACGCAGGTCAGGTCCTTTTAGCGGGAACCTAAACTTCCTGGAGCTGCATTCGAATATCGTTGGATGTCGATGGTGAGTCACCCAAGGAACTAAACCGATTCTTGTGTTGACAACTCATATTCATTTAACTACCGGATTTGTGGTAGGACTGTTAAATTGTTTTATGCAGTTTACGTAACTAATTTGTATTTCATTTAAGTTGTTATATACTTACCCTTTCTTCACCTGAGTGGAGTTGGACTAAGAAGGGTAATCAAAAAACATATTGGAACTGGTGAACCTAAATCTAAAAACATCCCTAAGTCTAATCTACGGCCAATTACAATTTAATCTTGACATAATTGGTTATTGATTCTAAATTTAGCTATGAAAGTCTAAACATACAGTAACTAAACCTAAAATAGGGTAAATTGGTTAAAGAGGAATTTAAATCTAGTTTTAATCAGAGAAACTAAGGGTATAAAACTGAAGCTCACAGATTCAGTTAATGTGTATTTTATGTTTGGTTGTGCATTTTATTTTCTGTGTATGTCTTTCCATTTTTCATCCCTATCCATAAAGCTGGAACTGGCGTGAACAGGAAGTTGGGGGAGGTACTCAATGGTAGGGCTTCACTGCACTTACTCAGTACTTCCTCTACAGCTTGTAGCAGGTGCATGAACCAGTTGAAAATCTTCACAAATCGATTTACTGCTTTAAGCTGCGGCGCTTTATCACAGCTACTAGCTGGCAGTGCCTTTGGAGTGAAACCCTAGGGTGTTGGTTTAACATGCATCAGTTAAGCAAACCAATCCCATACATCCATCCATCCATCCATCCATCCATCTTTTGTTACTGTAATTTTATAGGAAGGGTAAATACCAGTGACCTCAGCAGACCAGCTAATCATCCACATCCCACCAGTTTGCAAGTGGACCAACCTTTGTGAAGAACTTGTGGCCACGGATATTCTGCGGTGACGGGCGATCCCGTGGGTCGATTTGAAATATTTTGCCCATCAGTTTCCCAGCTTCAATACCGAGGTTCTGGGGTAGAATAAATTTAGCTTCTTTGATGTTCTTTATCATTTCACAGCGATCGTCGTGATCGAATGGGATTTCCCCAACCAGAAGCTGGTACCTGTAGTAAGAAAGGCAGCAAAGGTGTTTGAGGTCTTTCACATTTGACATAAAAATGCTGTGCTTCCAAAAGAGCAATTCCTCTCAACTGTGTGCCAGTATTCATTTTTCTTTTCTATTTCAAGTAGAAAAAAAAAACATATTTATGTATGTTAGACGCATGTCTTCTTAAAATGTTAGACAGATTTTATTAGCCATGCTGATCTTTGGCCGGGAGGAGGGTTGATAGGGTATACGTACATGACACAGCCCAGTGCCCAGACTTCTGCTTCCGTTCCATGGCCGTCTCGTTTCCACACTTCTGGAGCCATGTAACATGGAGTACCACACACTTTTCTACAACACACACAAATGGAAAACGTTAAGCGCACATGTGCTTTAGCTTGCTGTATAAACAAATTTGAAAGCTTAGCCAGGAATTCTGCAAAAAACACCTACTTCTCCCTCGGCTCCAGCTTGACCGCCAGTCCAAAATCCCCGATTTTCAGTTTCATTTTGTCACTGACAAATAAGTTTTCTGAAAGACAAACAAATTTGCATTAAGGATAGACTCAAATACTTTGCCAAACTGCAGACTTTACCAAATTGATAAATGAACACTACACAGAAATCCAGACGAGCTACACTCGCAATGCCATGTGAAATGCCAGCATTATTAAACAGAGAATTGAGTAAAGCGTGAGTGCATGTACACATATCGAACTAGATTTCCCTATGGACATAATATTGCCGGTAGATGTGTTTTATCCCCGATATCAGCTGTTGAATGTAATAGCGGACTTCGGGGTCAATCAGAGTCCCGCGAGCTTTCAGGATGTCACCAAGTGTCTGGGCAGGGAGAAACAGGGGCAGCCTGATCCATCACAAAGTCTTTGCCTTAGTAAGACGTCTATAAAAGTCAGGGACTCACCTGCCTACTGCACAACTCCATGAAAATATACATGAACAGATCGTCTTCAAAAGAATGGGAGAAGCCCACAACGTTCTTGTGCCGTGGTTTTTTTCAAAATTTCCACTTCTTGACACACCTGAGTGAAATATCAAACACACCATCTCATCAAGTACTGTAACAGGGAAATGCAGATAAACTGCAAAGAGGGATGACATTAAGCACAATCCATACCACATACCTCCTCCAGTCCCCAGGAATGTGGAGGTATGACCATCACAGCAAAGGTGTCACCACTTTCAAGGTCGGTCATCTTGTAGCACTTGCCACAAGCACCCTAAAGAACATGTCAATAAAGGGCATTTCTGACTGACCCTGTTCAAGCATCTCCTCTCCGCAGAAAAAGATCAACTGTAATCACTTTCAACAACAACTTTGTGGTGCACACCTGTCCCAAAAGCGGCCAAGACAGCTGGGCAATTTGAACTTGCTAGATGGATTACATCACCACATTGAAAATTCCATGGACGGAAAAAGAGGTGAACTTGCTAAGACATTGCAACAAAACACGGATAAAAACTTTCATTACAATCAACTTCATTGAAGAAAAAAAACCCGTCTCCGTTTTGTACACCAAACATTCAGTTTCGGTAATGCAGTAACACATGCTCAGGAATAAAGACTTTTATGTAGTGTGCAGTGACTATCACATCATATGTTACTGCGGCTCTTTAGGCACTCAGCTATCGGTCTCACTTTGTCATACAGAACAGGGATTCATTTCCTGGTGAAAAACTTCCTATGTGGTATGTGATACCTCAGCTCCAAGATGTGGAGCAGTTATCTATTACACCGTAAGGCTGGATATTTTTACAAATAAAGGCAGCAATGGTGTCGGTTATTGCCTTAGAACGAGCTGTTAGCTGGCAGGGTGTGAAAATTAGGGCGTTTATTTTTTTTAAAGAGTTTTGTGTTATTTGAAAGCATTGTGAAATGTAAAAAAAAAAACAGTAATGATATGATGAAAATGGGAATACTGACGTTGACAATGCCAATATAATATTTTGGTATGTTAAGGCATGTTTGTTCTCTGCTTTAAAGAAAGGGGGATGTGTTGATATGTAGTGCAGTACCTTTGGTGACCAGCAGAGAGACCTGGAGGGTTGGGAGGAGGTAAAGACAAGGGGTAGGGAGACCGACGGCACAGAGCAGGTTGTGGGTTTGCATGGAAGATGTTGATGGTTAAATAAAAGTTCATTGTTCATGAAACAAGGTCTCTTCAATGACATATGAACAACACAATGTATCTCTTCCTTCTCATGATAATCTGACTCGCCAAACATGCCTCCAGCTCGCGCGACGTGGCCGAGGGACTTGAGGAGAATTATACACTGACAGCAGTGGAGATGAGAGCGCACTTGAAATTATCAGGTAAGAGAGGGTTAATCGAGCAAAATGTACAATTATTGGTCAGAAAATGTCGGTCAAATTTCTAAATAATTATGGCGTACGAATAATGATATATCCGTAAATCGTATTTTACCGATTTAAAGATGTTCATTATTCATTGTATTGTCACGCCCCCCTCGGGAGAATGCAGCGGCAGCAGCCACACCTGAGTTACGTCAACTCCCTGTTTAGTTCTGCTTGGCGCTGCATTATATGCAAGGTACTGTTGAGGGTTTTCATAAGAAGTACAGGGCGGTCTTCCTCCTGTCTACCCCGATCCGGTCCATCTGCCTGCTTTGCTGCCATCCCATCCCATCCCATCCTGATCCACCCGGACCTCTCCCTTGTACTTGTCCTGCGTCTCGCATGCCACCTGTAGAACTGGCTTTTGGACTCGATTGTACTTGCTGATTCCAGTCCTGTTTGCGTGTTCCCAACAATAAACCCCGTACAGTACGTTGCCTTCTGTGTCTCTACCATCCTCCGGGGTTGCATGTTGTGCAATACTGTAGTAGCTTGGATTCAACCATTAGATGGCAGTAGTAGCATATAGTTGGAGGGAAGTAGAAGAAGGCAAGAGAGGGAAGTTGAGTGTTTGTGCGTTGTTCCCGGAGCTGATAAGTTAATAAATATTGAACCTCTTGCCATCCCCAAATGTGTCTCGGCTGACTCTCAATATATCAAAAGTACATACCGTCTATTTATTTATGTCTGCCCTTCAAACCGCTAGATTCCTTCACTAAGCAGGAAGTTTGTCACGACAGCTGACACCAAATCTCCTGCTGAGCTGGTTCAGACAGAACTATCCTCAATTCACCACGAGGGGGCGCCAACGCAGCAGCTTAGTTCTATTGTTTCGCTTTTTCAAAGACAGTTTTTCTCTTCACAAAAGGACAACTTAACTGAATAATGCACTTTCATAGTAATTGTTTTTAATCCGTGTTAATGTTCTGAACAATGACTACTAAAGGTTCTGTAAGGTTGTCCCACATACTATGGATTTTAAGTTTTTTATCAAGGTGTTAAAACGTACCATCTATTTTCTGCTGAAAGTTGCCAGTCCTGTGTTTTATGTCTAGCAATTTGTACAGTTTCTTCAGTATGGCACATAAACACATGCCATCATCTACAGTATGAGAATCTCCTCCAGAACTCTGCATTTCCTCAAGATTTTTTTGTAATATTACATAGGTGCATCTCATGAACCTTAATTTGCCAAGCATGTATTGACTGGGCACAGTACAGTGGTGCAATTTCTGACAATGAAAGAACATCATGGACCCCTACTCCCCATTCCTTAACCCGATCGAGGGGCTCTGCTCAGCATGGAGTTAGAAGGCTTACGATCGCTAGCCACATGCTCAGATGGCCCTGCTGTCTGACATGAATGCAGCATGTGAGGACATTACAGCAGATGCCTGCAGAGGCAGGTAAGACATTAGAAAAGATTCCTTTTTTTCTTATATTTTATTCTTTCTGTTTTTTCTTATGTACAAATACATAAGTGCACATTAGGATGCTTTTTCACTATTACGTAAGTTCCCATGTGAACAGCCAATCAGATCAGCCTGATGTGTGTCTTGTTCCTCTCTGTTTCCTGCCCTTTCATCCCGACCACGACCATGATCTCTCACTTAGCAGCAGAGCAGTTTATTCTAAACAGTGGAACCGCAAAGATGTTCAGACTCTTTGGTCTTCTCATTTTCATTAGTAGGGTTCTATACTATTAAATCATATTTTGGGGGGATTTTTATATATCCTGTACGATGTGATTAGTGTAATAAGTATTTGGCCATTTAATCTTCATCATATGTAATAGGTATTCTGATTATTATTATGATATTTATTTATTTGTTTGTTTGTTTATTCATTTGTGTTTCTCTCTTTTTCCAGACACTTCACTGGCTGTGGATGTTGTTCAGCCCAGCTACCTGATGAGGGTCCAGCATGGAGACAGTGTGACCCTGACATGCTTCCGTCCAGAAGATATTTCTTTTGCAGTTTGGTTTTAGCAAGCTGCTGGTCAGAAGCCCCAGCTCATCGCGAAAGCACTTCTCTACGTACCTGGTGAATTTTACAAGGAATATAAAAACATAAAACGTTACTCCTTACTGAATGCAGAGGGGAGTTTTAACCTCACTATTTCTAACGTGGAGCCGTCAGATTCTGCAGTGTATTATTGCGCTGCTCTGTTCTATAATGAAATCGCATTTGGAAATGGAACCTTTGTCATAATCACAGATAAATGAGATTCCAACTATTTTCATATTTGCTTTATTAAAGTGTCAATAATATTGTCCTTTGACAAACATTTTTGACAGTTGAGCTCTGTGTCAATATAAAATTAACCAACATAGTTGATGTAGATTGCGAGCATTGGTCCTTGAATGTTTTTCTATATACAGCATTAAACAAAAACATTTATAAAAGCTTTCCAATTAGAATTATAAACTTTTTATTATTATTACACGCATAAATAGCTGAAATATGTAAAAATAAGTATACAAGAATACAAATTAATAGGAGGCATTAAGTATCATCTTACTTGTGTGAAGTGGATTTAGTTATGTGTATACAGTTATGTGTTGGACCCCTCCTGATGTTACATTTATACATGAACATGCACTGCATCACATCATTATACAGTTTGTTACATTTATACATGAACATGCGCTGCATCACATTATTTCACAGTTTGTTACATTTTGCTTGCTGTCAGAAATCTTCAGCCATATGGAATCTTCAGATTTGGAAAAATGTTACACATTGCAGCCTCTTTCAAATAAATTAAAGGAAAATGTTTACATTTCAGTTTTGAGTTGATATATATATTACTGCGTAAAAGTCTTAGGCGACAAAGAAAATATATTCTTAAAATTTTTTAACTCAACAGTCATTGTATATTGTCTCAGAAAGACATGCTATAATATAAGAGTCGGATATGCACCATTCAGAACTGGTTTGAGAATGGACCTTAAATTTCAATTAATTTTGTTCATCTGAAATAAAGTTGAATCACTGTTGAAAACAGGATGCAGAATTACAATTCATTTTTGAATTTAAGGAAGCAGAATGAATACGTATTTGAATTCAAATAAATTCATATACATACAGTACATATAGCTACAATATAGCTTTTAGCTATACAGCCAAATATTTAAATATGAATTACACATAAGCACATTAACATTGTTGTGTATCACTATTATAATTTTATTCAGAATGAAATAATGCAACATTTGAAGTGTCACCTAAAACAATAATTATACTGTCATTTTGTGCACCATGGTGGATCTGCTCATAGGAAGAGCTGAGTGTCTCTCCTTAAAAGTCAGTGTTGGCTGCAGTGACTGCAGTTTCTAACCTAAGAAACGTCCCAAACACTTTTCCTGCATCAAAAGTCAAACTAGTGCCTATTCCTGCCATGAAAGCTTCACATAATGTCACCGATACCTGAGCCAACCATGTTTATCAGAGGATGCCAACCCTTTGGCTGCAGCTTTCTCTGCACAGGCTGAGAGAGTTTTCAGTGTAGCAGGAAAAGATTTCAGGCCAGACGATTGCAGATTAAATCATGAAACCTTTGAAGATATTATGCTAATCAACTGTAATATAATAATAAATGTAATCATGTTTATTTGAATAAAGCATAATTGCATTTGCCATGATGTCTTGCTTTTTGCTGTAGTGCTATGGTAGAAAGGAAAAACTTTCCTTTCAACACACAAGAAAATAAATAGTAGAAACCGCATGAAACCAAGTAATTCCTTTTGCGGTGCACACTTCTTATTTAATGTTTAAAAAATAGACAAACAAAATGGTCAACATAAGCCAGAGGGATATTGATAGTCATGAAAATATAAAATACACTTTACACACTTCATTTCTTTACATTGAAATTAATTAAATTCATCTACCTTCATGCACTAACATGAAACATATGATTATACAATTATAATGTTTGTTCTTATCATATAATGTTTGTTATTGTCATGCCCATGCAGGCGGAACCCACCGAATAGCCCGTCTCGATCACGCCCACATGGGCGGGACCAGCCAGGTGCTCCGTAGAACGCTTAATGACGGAATGGATTTAAGCACTGAGCTCCATCAGGACATTGCGAAGTATTGAGCCATGCTATTGAGCCATACCGAGCAATCTATTGTCTATCGTCTACCCGTTGCTTCCTACCTGTTCCGTCCGCCCAGTGTACTTACCTTGTCTGTTCCTCTTCCTCTTCCCAGACCCGTTCCCGAACCTGAACCTCTTGCCCCGCTGAGACCGGCTTCTCCTGGTACTCTTTCCCTGTGTTGTCGTGTCCCGTGTTTGTTCCTCTTTCGGCTTCGGACACATGCTTCTGCCCCTCGACCATTCTCCTCGCTTAGCCCCTTTCATTGCTACGTACTAGTGCTGCCAATAAAACTTCTGGCTGCGTGCAAATCTAGATCTCCGTTCCACTTCTTGGGCCAGTGTTACAGTTATAATATAATCTTTGTTATCATATAATGTTATCAATGTATATTAAAGCTGTTAAGGTATGTTAGGATATTAAGGTATACGAATTACATGGTGATTATGAATGTTATATGAATGCATTGTAAATGTATAATGTAGGTGCAGTTAATGTAAAGTGTTACTGAATATATACTAATAAATAGTTATACAACAAAAAGAGACAAGAATGTCAACTATTCTCCAAGAAGTTACTTATTTTATGGATGGATAGAACAACATGACATCCATTCCAAAATATTTCTAAAATCGGCAAGAAATATTTTTCAGGATCTGTGTTTTCCATTGTGACTCTCAAAGCGCTGTCATCATCAACATTTTGCTTTTCAGGTAAAGACTCCAACAGCAAGACTGTGGTACAGCAGCCTGTGTCTGACACTGTGTCTGACACAGACTCTGTGAGTCTGCAGTGTACGATAGAGACTGGGAGCTGTGCAGGAGAACACAGTGTTTACTGGTTCAGACATTGTTAGAGTGTATCTGTGTATTTTATCATATTATTATCCTCCTATATGTGTACGTGCAACCCTTAACAACTAACCCATGGCCCAGAAAGGGTTGCAGACAAGATGTCCTCACAGGGGCCTACCAGATTGTGACACAGGAATAAGAGACCTTGAGAAAGGAAACAGATTCTGTCAACATAGCAGGGGGCCCACCTTGAGATATGTAATGCTTTGTATTAACCCTGTTTCACGGAGGCCTCACACAGCATTGACTAGTTTAAAGACAAGACCCATGTAACCCCTCCCCTACCCTATAAATAAAGAAGCCAAGGGACTGTCCGGTGTGACACTCAACAGAGGCGCAGATACTGTCTGTTGCACCTGAAGTGGGCACCCTTGCGCAAGTAAAACAGAAAGACGTGTGCTGTCTCGATTATTCCTGGGTCCTAGAAGTGGAAGTGTGTGAGTGGTAAGCTGCGGCGCTTCCTCACACAGGAGATTGTAGGAGTGAAAGCTACGGCGCTTTCTCCAACATAACTAGATTGTAGGAGTGAAAGCTACGGCGCTTTCTCCAACATAACTAGATTGTAGGAGTGAAAGCTACGGCGCTTTCTCCTAACATAAATTGGTCCTTCGAGCCGGATCCGGAGAGAGATACCAGAGGGCGCCGACCAGTCCGCCGACGAACGACACCGAAAGCTGTCGACAGTCTCGCTCATAGGGAGTGAGTGAAAGACCTGCGACGTGAATTCGCCACAGGCCGGTGGTTAGAACTGTTCCCGGACGGCTGGGCTGGCGCCTGACGGGTCCCCGGACAAGAACTAGAACCACTTCGTCATAAAGGAAGGACCATGTGAGAAGCACGACGCTGCAGCAGGGAAAGCGGGTGTGAGTGAGAGGGCATCAGCGGCCCCATACACCCGACCTAGGTGCAACAACATACTGGTGACCAAGGGAAAAAGGACGGGTTTCACCCCTGAAAACTGACACCGCTGTCTCTTTAGAGGACAGTAGAAGGCCGTGCCAGTGTCCTCCCGAGGTCTCATGCCAGGGACTTGCACTTAGGGGTTATTATTTTTTGTATATAAAAAAAAAATGGGGCAAAGTCAAAGCAAGGTAGAATTAGCGGGTGATGAGAAATTCATGGAAAGGTATAAGGAGGGGGCAGGAATAATAAGCAACCAAAAATGGCGGAAAAAGCATGGGTTTTCAGGAACCCTGAGTACAGAAAATATTCTGAGATTACAGACAGAATTGAAATTAGAAATGATGTCCGGCCGCTGTACAGGCAAGGACAAAGTACAGAAAAGACGAGAATATGTCTTATCCGATGTTTGGTTAGAACAAAGCAAACTCCGTGATATAGCCAGAAAAAAGAAACAGGAAAAGAAAAAGGAGACGCTGCAAGCGGCCCTTGTTAACATAGACGAGGAAACACCGCCGTCTGCTCCCCCGCAGACACCAGCGGACGGCCCACCAGTACTACAGCATCCCCCACCATAGCATAACATGCCAGACCCCCCACTTCCTGCTGTGCGGGGAGCTGAAGGAGGGAGTGCAAGGCCACACCAAACGAGAGCGACAGACCCGCATTTACGAATGCGAATAAATCCCGAGAATAAAAAAAACACAATGGTACCGTTCGGATTCCGAGGATGAATCTGAACTGCTTGCTCCCATGGTAGAAGTTGCAAACCCCCGTATAGCCCCTGGCGAAGGAGGCCAAGCCTCACCAGCAACAATATTAGTATACCGCCCCTGGACAGCGGAAGATAGGGCTGCTGCCCTAAAAGGCATTCCACCCATAGAGGATGGAGTACCTGAATTCTGGTCCGCCATGACTGAGTTGCAGGTCAGTTTTCACCTAAATGGAAGAGAGCTGTTCCGCTGTTTTAGACAATTACTTAATCATAAATGGGGCCGGGTGGCTGGAGACTTTACTGGACAAGGAGCAAACAATTTGCCCCTCGGTCACGATGACCCACAATTACAACAAGCATTGGGCGACTTGAGACAGAGACTAGAAACAACATTTACAAGACGAGTTGATTACGGGAGAATAGCCCAATGTAAGCAAAAGGAAGGCGAAGAGCCAGAGGATTTCTTGGACAGGGTACGCCCGTTGTTCAGGACAAACTCTGGGATTCCTCATGGGGAGGACGAGAACGGGGTGTAATAACAACAATTAAAACGGGCTTTCCTAGCAGGGTTAAAACCTGAAATAAAGAAGTATATTGATAAATACTGGGTCCATCAAAACACAGGTACAGTGCAGCAAGCCGTTGAGTATGCCCAACACGCTCAGAAAGCTAAAAAAAACTAAACCAGAAGCAACATTCGTAGCCCGAGGAGATCAAATAGTGGCGTATGCAAAACAGAAATACAGGAACAGACAAAACCTCGCGCTGATATTGCACTAACTCCAATTCCAAGCGCCATAACCTTATTTGTCGATGGCTCTGCAGCCAAAGACAGATACGGGGAAAATAAGGTTGGATACGCAGTTGTGACTAAAGACAAAGTAATAGAGGCAGGAGCCTTACCATCCACATGCTCAGCCCAAGCAGCAGAATTATACGCTGTTATCAGAGCCTGCGAGATATATGAAGGGCAACAAATTACAATATATACGGACAGTCAATACGTGTTTTCTGCAGTACACCACTATGCAGCAGTATGGAAAAATAGAGGATTTAAAAGCTCCCAAGGAACAACCTTGACACACGCAGCACTTCTACTTCGATTGTTAGACGTTGTACAAAAACCAAAGACACTCGCGTTATGTAAATGCAAAGCACACCAGACTGATAATTCAGAGGAAACGAAAGGCAATGCGTTTGCTGACCAAGCCGCAAAGGCAGCAGCCCAGCAAACGCCAGAAAAAACAGAGAAGGGGTTATTCCTTATAGAACAAGATGTACTATATGATGCACAACAACAAGCTCCTACGTCAGAGAAAGACAAGTGGATTTCGCGAGGAGCCACACAAGAGAAAGACCTATTCAAATTAGACGGAAAACCTATCTTACCCCGCAGCCTGTATAAAACCGCCGCGGTTGTGAGTCATGGGGTAACCCATGTCTCAACAGGAGGGATGGTACATATAATACAACAACATTTTTACACTATAAATTTTTCCAATTTTGCAAAAAACTACTGTAGAGCATGCCTTATATGTTGTAAACATAATGCGCAGGGCAATCTAAGACCCAAACGAGGCCAATTCCCTAACCCTACACAACCGTTTCAGGCAATACATATGGACTTTGTGGAATTAACATGGTCACAGGGAGTGAAATACTGCCTAGTGATAATAGACACTTTTTCAAAGTGGGTGGAGATATACCCAGTAAAACACTGTGATGCAGTCACAGTGGCCAAGTGTCTGGTGTCCCATTTCTTCCCCACATATGGAATACCGGAAGTAATACGGTCAGATAACGGATCTCATTTTGTGAACAAGGTGCTAGATTTATGCTCACAAACATTGGGTTTTGTATTAAAAAATCACTGTGCATATCATCCGCAAAGTGCAGGTTTGGTGGAAAGAACAAACGGGACAGTAAAAAATAGATTGAGAAAAACTATGGAAGAAACAGGCAGACCGTGGCCAGAATGCTTAGCATTAGTAAAACTGTGGATGAGAATAACACCCAGCACCCTGGCAATCTGCCAGAAGCGTCTGTGTCTACTTTACAGGAGACGGTGAAGCCTGGGGATTGGGTGCTGATAAGAGTACTACAAAGGAAAGACTGGACCTCACCTCGGTGGGACGGGCCATACCAAGTCCTCCTGACGACACCAACAGCCTTGAAAATCGCGGAAAGACCTTCCTGGATCCACAAGAGCCACTGTAAGCTCATTCAACCCTTACCAGATGCCTCATTCGCGGAGTAACAGTGGAAGTCCGCTACAAAGGCACGAAGAAACAATAGGTTTTCGTTGTCTCAACCCGGTGAAGAAAACAGCTGAACTGTACTCCTTTAGGATGGCTCTGGTAGGGTGTCCGTGGTGGGCTAAGGGAATATTGGGAAGTCTTTTCTGTCTTATGGTAATGTTGATTCTATGGCTGGTACCAGACACTGAGGTGCAGGAGAAGAAAAGGTGGACTCCGGACGGAGTGCACCTCACTAGCATAAAAGGAGACGAAACCCATCCATTCCTACGGAACTATTGGTATCGATATGTATATGATGTGGTATCCAATAAGAATTTGACTAACTGCTACGTTTGTTCTGTCATGCCACACCACAGCGAAGGACCGACCCTATATGGGGCTACCATGAACATATCACAAGCTAAGTGTGCTTCTTCATTCGGTGGGGTCGGATATCAACATTCTGGCATAAAGATAAATGACACAGACACATATGCTCCCGGCCTACGCAATGGCACATGTGACCGATTATTTTGGATAGATTACAATGTGACAAAAACCAATGTTACGTTCCCCTTTTCTGTTCTAATGAATCGCGACCCAGCAACTTTTAATCACACTATATGTTTTAATCAAATGAACGGTACTCGCCTTATGGGGAACACCACAAATTGTAATCAGATATTCATTTCAGGAGAAGGCGCCCCAAGCAGGTTGTCAGACCCCAGCAATGGTACTTACTGGGTGCAAGGAGTGGCCTGGCTATGCGGAAATAGAGCATATTTTGTGTTGCCGCCCAATTGGTTCGGAGTATGCACACCCATCTTTGTATCAGACCATACGTTTGTAATAGTACCCCAAGAACAGAACTCGCGTGAGAAACGACACGTCTCGGTTGAACCACATGACAGTGTGTGGGGAACAGATGTCCCCGTAGACCAAAAACTCTGGACCACAGGAGGGAAAGTGACGCTCTCCCTCTTTCCCAATGTGGGTGTTGGAAAGTTGCTACTCCGTACTGAAACCCTAGCCTATAGGCTAGGTCTTTTCATGAACGCCTCTGTTATCATAGATCAACAACAAAATGAAGAACTAGATATAACCAGGCAAATGGTGATACAGAATCGCATGACGCTAGATCTCCTCACTGCAGCGCAAGGAGGAGTGTGCGTGCTGTTGAACCAAACCTGTTGTACATACATTCCTGACAATGTGCATTCACCCAACATGACTAAGGCAATGCAAAGGCTGAAGGACTTGCAAATTGCTATGACCACCGACACAAGGACGCAGAACGACTATTGGATGTCCTGGTTCACTACCGGGGCTTGGTGGTCCATATTACTCAAATTGAGTATACCATTTTTTGCATTCTTTGTGATGTTCTTCTGTTGTTGTATCACAGTGATACCTTGTTTTCGTATAATGATTAATTCTGCCCTGAGCTCTGCTTTCCGAGCCCAGGAGAATAT
Source organism: Brienomyrus brachyistius (assembly GCF_023856365.1). Taxonomy (NCBI): domain Eukaryota; kingdom Metazoa; phylum Chordata; class Actinopteri; order Osteoglossiformes; family Mormyridae; genus Brienomyrus; species Brienomyrus brachyistius. The sequence continues at coordinate 275,411 of NW_026042359.1, read as the reverse complement.
GTTTTTGTCCCTCACCCAAAACATGGAAACAGATGCAGATGAAGAGGAGCAGGGGTGGATGCATGACGCACCATGATGGACGGGCCGAAATCCTCACCGGCATGGCCCAGTCCCGAAGTTTAGAGATGCTACACCCTTGTCTCTTTTTATATCACAGCAAATGTATAATTAACATGATAAACAGGAGGGACTGTTAGAGTGTATCTGTGTATTTTATCATATTATTATCCTCCTATATGTGCACGTGCAACCCTTAACAACTAACCCATGGCCCAGAAAGGGTTGCAGACAAGATGTCCTCACAGGGGCCTACCAGATTGTGACGCAGGAATAAGAGACCTTGAGAAAGGAAACAGATTCTGTCAACATAGCAGGGGGCCCACCTTGAGATATGTAATGCTTTGTATTAACCCTGTTTCACGGAGGCCTCACACAGCATTGACTAGTTAAAGACAAGACCCATGTAACCCCTCCCCTACCCTATAAATAAAGAAGCCAAGGGACTGTCCGGTGTGACACTCAACAGAGGCGCAGATACTGTCTGTTGCACCTGAAGTGGGCACCCTTGCGCAAGTAAAACAGAAAGACGTGTGCTGTCTCGATTATTCCTGGGTCCTAGAAGTGGAAGTGTGTGAGTGGTAAGCTGCGGCGCTTCCTCACACAGGAGATTGTAGGAGTGAAAGCTACGGCGCTTTCTCCAACATAACTAGATTGTAGGAGTGAAAGCTACGGCGCTTTCTCCTAACAGACATGGATCAGGAGAATCCCTTCCTGGAGTCATTTACAGCCACGGAAACAGCAGTGATGAGTGTGAGAAGAGCCCTGAGGCTGGATCTCCTACACGGAGCTGCGTCTACAGCCTCCCCAAGGGGAACCTCAGCCTCTCCGATGCTGGGACTTACTACTGCGCCGTGGCCATGTGTGGGGAGATGCTGTTTGGGAACGACACACAGCTGGATATAGATGATAACACCCAGTGTGGGGAGATGCTGTTTGGGAACGGCACACAGCTGGATATAGATGGTAACACCCAGCGTGGGGAGATGCTGTTTGGGAACGGCACACAGCTGGTTATAGACGGTAACACCCAGCGTGGGGAGATGCTGTTTGGGAACGGCACACAGCTGGATATAGATGGTAACACCCAGCGTGGGGAGATGCTGTTTGGGAACGGCACACAGCTGGATATAGATGGTAACACCCAGCGTGGGGAGATGCTGTTTGGGAACGGCACACAGCTGGTTATAGACGGTAACACCCAGCGTGGGGAGATGCTGTTTGGGAACGGCACACAGCTGGATGTAGATGGTAACACCCAGCGTGGGGAGATGCTGTTTGGGAACGGCACACAGCTGGATATAGATGGTAACACCTAGTGTGGGGAGTATATCTGCTTCTGTTTTGCTTTTTTTTTTGCTATTTGGACGTGAATTTATTTCTTATACTATTTGAAGTAATGTAATTCCTAATTTAAGTGTATATGCACTTACATTTAATTACATAATTGTTAATTTAATAATCTTGAATATATTAATAAATGTTAAAATGCTAAATATAAAAAAATGTGCTAAAAATGGATAACTTCTATCTACTTTAATTTATTATCGATTTGATGTTTAAGTAATGTAATATAAGCAAATGGGAAATGTGTCTCTATATCATTATGCTGAAATCTATCTCTTTGTTACAGGCTTTCAGAAGCTGCTGGATCCTCTTCACTCTGGCTTGCTGATAGTTTTATCTTGCAGCATTATTCTGAACGTTGCTCTCATTTATATAAGATGTAAACTGACCTGTACACACTGTGCAGGTACGCTGCCCGGCTTTATGCACTCAGAAGAAGGACAAAATGTAGTTTTTAACAAAGACTCATGTGCTTATAACAGAGTAGAATTGTTTAATACTAGATACAATTTTCGTATTGGAAAACCACTGGGTTACCCTCTAAAATCGCTTATAAAATCTTTCCTTATGTATTTAAAGATTTTTGTAAGATCTTTGTGTTTTCTTATTAAATCTTTAGTATTTTGCTAAATATACTGAAATATACAACACATGTTGCAGTAAGTTGCATATAAATAACATTTATTAGTCTGCCTGGCCCTCCTGTCCCCTCCCCAGTGTGGCCCTAATGAGCCACTCCATTACTCGTTGTCCCATCGTTAGTTGTTGTATATGCCTGTCACTGTGCCTGTCACTGTGCTCATCTTCCCGCATCTTTCTCTGCCCCTGGGTCTTTGCCCTGCTTGTTCCCTGTTCTCCTGTTTGGATCCCTCGTGGTTGCGTTTGGTTTTCCCAATAACTGTCAAAGTTTTGCCTAATAACGCCCCTCTCCGTTCACCTTACTCCAGTCCACAGGTTGTTCCTTTCCTTGTTGTGACACTTCAAATCTCTTGAAATATTTGTATAGCTTTTTTACTATACATAACATATCATACAGTACTAAACAACACATATCCAAACATACACTGAAATTGACAGAAATAATTTTTACTAAGTGTTAATTTCCTCCCAAAATTAGGAATATTATCCTACCATTGAATTGTTATATTGTGTGAAATTATATAATATGTTAATTTATTGTATATTTTAAACAGATCAGAAAAACAGTGATTTATCAAAAGTGGAATGGTCACATAAGCAGGTATGGTATCAAAATCAGCAAAAAAATTCCAACTGACTTCCATCCTGGGATCAGCATTTAAGAGCAATTTGTACATGTAAGTGATAGCAAACCGAATTGATCCATCCAATTCTGCCATCCATGTCTGCCTGCCATGACGAGGACACACTGAATTACGCTGCCCTGAACCTTAAGAACCCAAAACCCAGGAGACAGAAGAAAGACGGGAATAATGACACTCTGTATTCTGACCTCCGCTACAGAGATTATGAATAAAGATGCTTCTCATTCATGTCAGTCACACAGAGTGTTCAGGGTGTAGCTTTAATAATGTTCAGAGGAGGGCAGGGGAGCCAGTGCTTCTGAGACTGAATCATGGGATTTTACGGAGCCCGATCCTCGTGTGTGCCACGCCCCCCTGATTATCCACATGTGCTTCCCTGATTGTACCCAGCTGTACCCTGTTGTCTTGTCTATTTCAGTCCCAGTCTTGAAAAGTGACATACAGCTGTAAGCTGTTTTGGTTTGTTTGTCTGCTGAGTGCTTCTCTGCAGTGCTGCAGATGTTTCCACTGGTTAGATGCAGCTCAGGAAGACTGACCCACTGACTGCACTGTGTTGGGCTCACTTTGCAAAGAGTAAAAACCACACAGAGAGAACAATACCTGCTTCATTTAAGACCCTGTTTGATCTCTACCTCACCCAGGTCACGCTTTGAAGTAGCCCTAGATATCCAAACAATCTACCATTTTCATTGACGCAGTACACCTTTGACACATGAGTACTACACACAACAGACCCTGTACATTGAATATAGAATGTATAGCTTTCACAACAGAGCACACCATTTATATTATTTATATATTGTTCCCATTTCTAATGGCATGCTTTTGTCTGCGTGTTGAAAAACTCCATTCATCTATCTTCCAACATATATGATGGTCAGGGAGAAGTACTGATAGGGATCTAATATTGATAAACATGTAATATTGGCCAGCAATAATGACCATGATTGACACATACTGATATTATCGTGTCCTGCAGGATGGGGCTGGCCAGTTAGTAACAATTAGCACCTATCTCCAATAGGGTATCTCTCTCCCCTAGGATTGTCTGTTCTCCGTGTCCTGAGGAGGCTTATGTCCACGTACATCACAGCATGAGGTCTCCCCCATTACCCACCCCATGCACAGCGCATGGGCCCAGCATGAGGTCTCCCCCTTTACCCACCCCACACACAGCGCATGGACTCAGCATGAGGTCTCCCCCATTACCCACCCCATGCACAGCGCATGGGCCCAGCATGAGGTCTCCCCCATTACCCACCCCACACACAGCGCATGGACCCAGCATGAGGTTGCCCACGCGATCTCCCCTTTACTGCTCGAGCAGAGCACACGCACATCAACAAATGTCAAGGCATTAAGTGCATTCAAACAACTTCTCAGGACAGTTATAGGCTTGTCAGAACTCGCCCTCTAGTGGTTTGGACACATACATCCAAGTTTTTAATAGAGTAAAAGGACCTCCAATAGAAGAAACAAACGTGTAAGATCAAACAAAAACCGCTTGTTAAATTCCAAAAAAGACAAAACACACATTTTCCCATAAAAATGACTGTCATGCTCTCAAATAGCTTGCTCACTCATCGCAGAAAAATTTCAGTTAGCATTCTGTAAACACGTGCTGTGTTTTTCATCTCCAGAGTTTTTGAAGAAAACCACTGAATGAAAAGTTACCCTCGTTTGAAAGCTTGATCTCCTATGTATACGAATCAATCACTGTCATTCTTCGTTGTCAAGTATTTTTAAAATATACGCTCTGCTTCCCTGCAAGCATATCAATTTTTACGCACTGAACCTTTGCCCATGGTTATGTTTCACTATAATAAACTTTTTGTATGAACATCAAATTACAGTGTCACTTGTTTTGTCCAATAGAGGTGTGTCTAAGGTTTGAGAAATGGTATGGGATGTGCTGATTCGCCATTGTTTTTCGCACTGGGGACAGAAACGCGCAAATGCTTCTCTGTCGGCGCAGTATCTGTGGGAGTGTCTCCAGTTCGCATTGCACAGATAATCTCGGTGAGTTTTCCCAATTATTTTCGCACAACATTTTTGAGTGAAGAAAAATGGCTCGGAAGACGTTCATGTTTGAGGAAGCACAGAACATGATTTTGGAAGTGAGGCATCCATCGCTGACTCCGTTGATTCGATGGAGGTGGACGCTTTTTTGCACGGAGAGGATGCAACATTTTGCTCTTTAATTCTATAGATTTTTATAATTCCGTGATTCAGCAATTCATAATTAACATTTGCTTTGGTGATAATTGTATTGTGGTACATTGGGAAAAGTTACGCATCGCCTTTGTCGGGCTTTGTTTGGGCAAAGTTACGTGGGGCATTTGTCGGGCTTCGTTTGCATAAAGAAAATGTACATATTTTTGTTGCCAAGATCCTAAATATTTTTCCTTTTTCTTTGTTTTAGCCCCCAAAGCTTCATCATCCTTACAGTCATCGCCAGAAGAGGCAGAGGCCTCTCACACAGAAACGCTTTCGGGCGCAGCAGGACACAGCAGCAGTGCTTCCAGAGCCACAGAAGCAGATGTGCGTCCCAGTGGCCATCACTGACACTTCTGTTGTGGACTCCAGGCTGAAGGCCACACAGGGCAGGAAGTATTGTGTGCACTGCCACTCCGAGAAGCTAAGCCACAAGACAATTTACAAATGCTTAGCATGCATTGTGCCACTCTACATAGTTGCAGACCGAATCTGTTTCACAGAGTGGCATTTGCAGAAAAACACATAGAGGTTGTGGCAGTGCAACTTGAAATTTCTTATGGTGTTTTGTGTGTGAATAATAGTTTTTTTCCCAGCATGTGTGGTGATGTTGTGTGACAAAATGTTTCTTATGACCCATGGGTGGTAATGCATTTATAAATAAAGAGGCTATCCCAAGAAAGTTTTTCTGAATTGCTAAAACACATTTCCTTAAATCTCCTCTCCTTTAATCAAACCACTAAGCACAAACGCTCAAATACAACTCACAAAACCTTACACTCGTCCTGCAAAATCAAACAATCTTCTCAAACCTACAGTATATTATCTTTGCCCAAAGACAAACACTGCTTTCAGATCATACATCAAGCCTATGGCTTAAATAAACACTACTGAACAGTCATTACACACTAAAGGACAAAGCCAAAAAGTAAACAAACGAGAGGCATATTACAGTAAAATGTTGTGCAACTGCCAAGCCAGAGTCACAGAAGAATATTCATTCTGCCTCATCACCATGTCTCAGGGCTGGGACTAGCGATGCTATCCCTTCTTGGGCGATGTAGAAGGTATCCTCTGTGTGACCCATTTGTACCTTGATGTCGAATTTCAACTCCAATTCACCTATGGCATGTATTCTATGTTCTAGTCACTGTTTGGCTTCTTCAAATGTTTAGAAGTGTGTGCGAACAATTTTAAGTCATTGTGTTTAAATGTTTAAATTAACCTTGGCATATTTTTAGACTGGGGGGGAAAGCAGAGGAAAGCCCTTGACAACACATGGAGAACATTCCAGGCTCGGCCCACTGTCAGGGTCCATGGCTGGCATAGTTCATGAACTACAAACACTCAGATTCAGATCCCACCTATAGTGGGATCGTCGTAAAGTAGTGGAGAGGATTGCCGTATAATGAACTCCCATAGATAAATGGGGAGGTTAACTGTTAGGCTGAAGAAACTGTTATTAATCATTTTGTTATCACTCCTGTATGATCAGCAATGAATGTAAATATGTATATACATTATTTTGTTTTCCTCTACCCTCATTCTTTAGATTATATTAATAATAGCATTCCCACCTTAGCAAAACCAGAACTTTCTCTTCTTGTTCTCACCTCCCTATTCTGCGTGACTCTTGCGCCTCCCACTGACTATAAATAAAGGAGCCAAGGGGAACCACCCATTGTAACACATTCTGCTGTAGTTTGCATTGCAGTGAGTGTGGGTACCCTTGCAAGTAAAACTATAAAGTGTGTGTCTCGTAAAGTGTGGAGTTGGCGTGGAAACGCCGGGCGCTTTCCCCAATATTAACTGATAGTGCTGCAGTCCAACATCCATAACATACACTTCTTCATGATTCTACTCTTTCCAGCTGTCGGATTAGGCCGTGGTGGCTTTATGGTTAGGGAAGTGCACTTGTAGTTGAAACACTGTAGGTTCGAATCCCCGACCAGCAAAGCCTCACTGAGATACTGACCCCCAAGTACTGCTCCCTGGGTGCTGAATTTGCTGCCCCCTGCTATGTCACATATGGGTTAAATACAGAGAATGCATTTTGTAGTTGTGCACCATGTGCTGTGGTATGTTGACAATTAATTGCTAAATTCTAATTCGAAATTAGGCAGTCAATCCCTGCAGTTCCTTCATGTTGCAATTTTGCAGGCAGGGCATTGTCAGCGATGTCTTTTCCTTTTCTGTGTTGGATCCAGGATCTCGTCGTTTCAGACGGTCCTCCCACCACCTTTGACATGGCAGCTGTTGTCACATGTTGAGACAGAGCTCTGCTCACTAGGGTGACGACTAAAGGATCTACACAGCAGAAGATTAGTATCAGAGTCAGATTAATCACAGCTCCTAAGAAAAGCCCTTTCATAACAGCTTGCTGCCAACCTCCCCACATATCATACCACCAATCCAAACATTCCTGTGTGTTGACCTGCATCTCTTGCCATTTCACCCTGAATCCCCTGTGATTTAACACGCGGAGGTGTACTCGGTCTGCTGGGGAGATGACTGGCTCCCCCTGGTCGGTGCTGTCTCTTGTCATCTGTGCTGCCTCCTTGTCCTGTTTGAATATAGCTTTATATATTTCGGTTAGACTCCTTATGTACTTCAACTCATGCAAATCTGAAGACCATCCATTGTGAAAATGTCAACCGGTGACTGAGGTGCTTCAACAGTAAAGGAGAGATCGCATGCAGAGCTGATATTCTATAGCTTCTTAGTCTAAGTAAAAATAAAATTTTCTCGTCATATAAGAACCAAGTCTCTGGCTGGAAATTTCCACAAAACAGCCATTTAGTTATTTCTAGAAAAATATACAGAGCCAATGAAGGAACCAGATGTCACAGTAACACAGGTCTGCCCTGGTGCCTTAGGATACGTCTGTCTAAACATGAGTGAGGAGATGGATGCACAGTTCTATAGAGGCCTCTGAAGAGAATAAATGATCCCAATATTATGTTGAGAGAGATGGTTAATTCCGTTTTAATCCAGACTGGGTTCAGTGCACCTGTTCTGCCGTTGATCTTTTGCATGCGTGTTACCATGTATTAGTTTACTCTGAATTTTGATTACTTGGCAAACTAAAACATTTTTGGTCGTATTTTTTTATTCCTAAATTTAAAGTAATTGTACAGTACAATAATATGTTTTCCCCGCCATGCTTTGTCTTGCTTCTGCAGGTTATGCTTGCATTGAACTTGCTTTGTAGAAAATAAGTGTCATGCCCGGCTCATACGGTCCTCGTGTGTGCCATGCCCCCTGATTACCCACGTGTGCTTCCCTGATCATCTCCTGCTGTGTCCGATTACTTTGATTAGTCCCGTCCTATTTAAGTGCTGATCTTACCTGTTCCCCGTGTCCGTCATTGTAGTTTGTTGTGGATCTTGTGTGGTTTGATGTTCCCTGCTCCCGATTCCCTAATTAAACCCCGAGTTTACCCCGATCTCGACCTGTCTGCCTGCTCCTTTCACGCCTGCCCACACGATCGCCGCTTACCGCCGTCCTGCTCGCAACCGCTACGCCGTGATCGTGACAGGGGCCATTCGCGAATCAGTTCTGAATGGTGCACAACCTTAGTTCTTATGTTAAATCATGTTTTTTTTTTCTGACAGCCCAGATAAATGAAATAAAAAAGAATTTTCTTTTGTTGCTTAAGAATTTTGCACAGTCCTATATACAGTATAGCAATTTTTAAAGCTTTTTTTTTTCATTTCTTTTAAAGAGGCTGCAATAAGTAGCATTAACATCTGTATAAAGAAAAGGCTAAGCAGAAATGTAACAAACTGCATAATGTGATGTAGTGCATGTTCATGTATAAATGTAACAAACTGTATATGATGCAGTGCATGTTCATGTATAAATGTTTAAATGTAACAAACTGTATAATAATGTGATGCAGTGCATGTTCATGTATAAATGTAACAAACTGTATAATAATGTGATGCAGTGCATGTTCATGTATAAATGTAACAAACTGCACAATAATGTGATGCAGTGCATGTTCATGTATAAATGTAACAAACTGTATAATAATGAGATGCAGTGCATATTCATGTATAAATGTAACATCAGGAGGGGTCCATCACAGCCCCACCACCATCTCTTGTTCAAACCCTTTGGTCTTCTCATTTTCATTAGTAAGCTCCCGATCACCGTAACTGATCTGCATTTGAGACATTTTTCCCGCATCTCATTTTCACAATAAGCTGATAATACTAATAATACTACTGTAATGATAGTATTACAGTAGACTTACTCTTTAAAGCCAGATGGCAGTGGTCACATACTGATGAACGGTTGGGCAGCAAATGCATTTAATGTGGCTAGATAGCAAATAAACTGATTCACCATTTACTCTCATTTGCATCAATTAAAATGTTTGCTGGAAATGTAAATGTAAGCAGTAAAGCTACATTTTACGTTCTTTAAGAAAGTTTAAGAAAGAACAGTTAAACTGTATTTTGAGTGTGGTTAGAAGATCCAGTATTTCAGAAAACTTAAGAATTGTGTAATATGAGAGACTAGCGAGTCTAATATCAGACTGACTGCGCTGAGCTTGTCTGAGAGAGATGATTAGCGAATGGCCTCCCACAGTGTCTCAGCACTCCGTACAAAGAACTTCATATGCTCAGCATATGTTCCTGTTTATCTAATTGTTCTTATTTTAACTGGCTGTGAAGGAGTAAATGAATAAACTTTGCCTGTAGAGTGAACTGGTTACTATGGTTCGGGGCAGCTTTTATTAGACATTGTAGACACCACGTTAGTCTATCAAGAGAGTAAGACCGATCGCTAAGGGTGTCATCTGAGTAAAAACAAAGTTACCTCAAAATAGCCAACCAATCACGAGCCAGTACGCATCAAGGCCAACATCTGATTGGAATGCACCATTACTATGCGGTGAAAGGTTAATAGCTAATCACTGATAAACTCAAACACGAACAGCATGCCAAGCAGACTATCTGTTCCCTTCCCTCCATGTTGTCCTTCCAACTGATTGCTCAATGACAATATTTTAAAATGTGGACTTCCTAATTACTATAACATAATTTCTATTTGTTAGATTGTTGTTGCGATTACTTTTATTGTTATTGAATGTCATATTTATTTATTTATTTATATGTTATTCTTGTTATTTTATTTCTTATTGATTAAAAACAAAGTCATTGAGAAAGTTTATGAAATTCTGTATTTTTTCTATTTTTAGATATTCATTATCTTACAGTCGCATGAATGAATGAATATTCATTCATTACTTTACATCTTACAGTCCCGATAAGAGTTAAAACTGCAACCCCCCACCCACCCATCATTCTTTCTTTACTTTCCAGCCCAAAATAATTTCTACAACATAAGTAAAGGACAACTATCAGTAACACGTAGGTACATGTAGGATTTTCCGTTGTTAGTTGTCCTGTACATACGAAAGTAGTCTTCCAGCTCCTGTCAAGCGCTCATTTTCGGACACAAAATACATTCTGTGTGACAAAATGCATTATTCAATGACAAAATCAAGTAATGCCTTGAATTTTGTCCAGAGAAAGACATACTACAGTTACATTTTGTCCACAGAAGCATAAATACATTACTGTCTTTGGTGCCCCGAAATCAACAGGAATGTTTCATTTTGTACACAGAACTGATATTAGCACCTAGCATATCATGTTCAGAAGGTTGAATGTATCTGCTTTCGTGAATGAAAAAGGGCATTTCATCCACAAAATGCATTTTGTCAAAGAAACAAGTTCATTGCGTGCAGGAAATGCACTTTGTGAGTGAAAGAAATGCATTTAGTAGAGGGGCGTAGTACCTTCCAATAACCAGGAGGTGGAGAGCCAACTTTGATTTTGGTAATCCCAATTGACTTTGGCACATATAGGAAAATATAATTTTCAAAATAACATGAGTCTTATGCAATTTACCCAAGTAATACAAGCTCTTTAGGTGACACACAAAGAATCAATTCCCATCAATATAGTGTCAGAACACATATACTCAGTGACCAAACAATTAAGCAGAACAGACTGAGTGGTGAAAATGAAATCTGCATGAGATTGTCTAGTGTGTTCTTGGTATGAATGTGGCCATAATCATACAAGAAAAAAACTGAATCCATGCCTGAATGCTTGAAACACAAAAGAACTTTATTGAAACAGGAGTGGACAGGGAGCTGGGGGAGGCACTCAGGTGTGGGGCGTCACTGCACTTGCTGAGTACAGCCTGCCTACAGGTCCCTGTGTAGAAAAATAGAGGTTTTCAGTTAACATGGCATTCACTAGAGTTCAAGGACGACTACACTAATATTCAATATACCCCAGCTTTATCCATGCAAATCACCAAGACAAGCTTAAGCTACAGAATGGTAACAGAGATGGAACAGGACAAGGATTCACTATTGTGAACAGCATATCTTTACCTCAACCACTTTGACCAACTGGACCAGGTCAATTTGTTCATTGGTCTGTTGACATCCTCTAGAACACGGAGTGACTCCACAGGCTGGGGGATCTCAAGTCCACTCTGCTCGGCATCCTCCCGTAAAGGCTCAACTGCGAGAAAGCATGGATTTGCCAAGTCATGCATCTGAGCCTGAGGAACTGAGAGATGATCTACTAGTAGGATTTATGTCGATGGAATTTACCTCTGGATCGCTTTTTTCGTATCAGGCGCATGAAACGGTTGAAAATCTTTTTGAATGGGTTGACTGATTTATGCTTTGGTGGTGTATTGCAGCTACTAGCTGGCAGTGTCTTTGGAGTGAAGCCCTAGGGTATTAGTTTAATATGCATCAGTTAAGCAAACCAATTCCATACATCCATCCATGCATCCATCCATCTTTTGTTACTGTAATTTTAAAGGAAGGGTAAGTACCAGTGACCTCAGCAGACCAGCTAATCATCCACATCCCACCAGTTTGCAAGTGGACCAACCTTTGTGAAGAACTTGTGGCGACGGACATTCGATAGTGACGGGCGATCCCGTGGGTCGATTCTAAATATCTTGCCCATCAGTTTCCCAGCTTCAATAGAGAGATTCTGCGGTAGAATAAATTTGGCTTCCTTTATATTCTTGAGCATCTCCCAGTAATCGTCAGCGTAGAATGCGATTTCCCCAACCAGAAGCTGGTACCTGTAGTAAGAAAGGCAGCAAAGGTGTTTGAGGTCTTTCACATTTGACATAAAAATGCTGTGCTTCCAAAAGAGCAATTCCTTTCAGCTGTGTGCCAGTATTCATTTTTCTTTTCTCTTTCAAGAAGAAAAAAAAAATATTTATGTATGTTAGACACGTGTCTTCTTAAAATGTTAGACAGATTTTATTAGCCATGCTGATCTTTGGCCGGGAGGGGGGTTGACAGGGTATACGTACATGACACAGCCCAGTGCCCAGACGTCCGCTTCCCTTCCATGGCCCTCTCGTTTCCACACTTCTGGAGCCATGTAGACGGGAGTACCACACACTTCTCTACAACACACACAAATGGAAAACGTTAAGCGCACATGTGCTTTAGCTTGCTGTATAAACAAATTTGAAAGCTTAGCCAGGAATTCTGCAAAAAACACCTACTTCTCCCTCGGCTTCAGCTTGACCGCCAGTCCGAAATCCCCAATTTTCAGTTCCATTTGGTCATTGATAAATAAATTTTCTGAAAGACAAACAAATTTGCATTAAGGATAGACTCAAATACTTTGCCAAACTGCAGACTTTACCAAATTGATAAATTAACACTACACAGAAATCCAGACGACCTACACTCGCAATGCCATGTGAAATGCCAGCATTATTATACAGAAAATTGAGTAAAGCGTGAGTGCATGTACACATACCCAACTTGATGTCCCTGTGGACGTAACCTTGCCGGTGGATGTATGTTAACCCTGAAATCAGCTGGTTAATGTAGTATCGCACTTCGGGCTCAGTCAAAGTCCCCCGAGCTTTTAAAATGTCACCGAGTGTCTGGGCAGGGAGAAACAGGGGCAGCCTGATCTATCACAAAGTCTTTGCCTTAGTAAGACGTCTACAAAAGTCAGGGACTCACCTGCCCACTGCACAACTCCATGAAAATATACATGAATTTGTCATCTTCGAAAGAGTGGGAGAACCCCACCACATTCTTGTGCCGCAGTGTTTTTAAAATCTGTACTTCTTCACAGACCTGAGTGAAATGTCAAACACACCATCTCATAAAGTAAAAGGGAAATGCAGATAAACTGAAAAGAGGGATGACATCAAGCACAATCCATACCACATACCTCCTCCACTCCCCAGGAATATAGCCGGATGACCTTAACAGCATAGGTGTCGCCAGTTTCAAGATCGGTCATCTTATAGCATTTGCCACAAGCGCCCTAAAAAACATGTCCTCAATATGTTAACAATAAAGAACATTTCTGACTGACCCTGTTCAAGCATCTCCTCTCTGCAGAAAAATATCAACTGCGATCACTTTCTACAACATTGTGGTGCACACCTGTCCCAAAAGCTCATCCCTGCCGTAGGACCTTAATGTCTTGGGATCTACCAGAATCTCAGGCACTTCCGATGCCATCTGAGCGCGGGAAGGTTCACTGACAGACATGATTTCACCAGAAGAGAAGCGCGATCCGTAACTAACCCGTGGAATACTCGAAATGGGTAGTGAGCGCTCGCGTTCTAAATTACGTGTACACTGCGTCATCAGTCTTAGAACGCGGCCAAGGCAGCCACGCGATTCGAACTTGTTAGATGGATTACGTCACCACATTGAAAATTACATGGACGGAAAAAGAAGTGAACTTGCTAAGACAATGCAACTAAACACGGATAAAAACTTTTATTACAATCAACTTTATTGAAGAAAAAAAATGTGTACACCAAACATTCAGTTTCGGTAATGCAGTAACACATGCTCGGGAGTAAAGCCTTAGAGCAGAGGCCAGGCGGACCGCGGTCCGGGTCCGTACCCAGAAGCTGTCCCATACGGAGCTGGACCGATAGTCAAAACAAAAGGTTATGATTTAGAACCTGACTGGGCGCTTTTATTTTGTCGGCGCAGCTTTTATAGTCTTTTCGGTAGCGGTTTAGCACTAGAACCGCCGTTTCCCACGCCAACGAACGTTAACTGCCAAGCAAGACGCAACTCGCCGTATGCAGCCCTGTCTTTGCGCTAATGTGCCATTAGTGTTAATAGCACCAGCGAAGCTACTGATGTTCCTTGTTCCTAACAGAGTGGCTTTTCTGTCCTGAAATCGTAAAGCTTTCAAACACAGCATGTATTATATAACATGTTGTTTATTGGTGATTTCATGCTCGTCGAAGTTTCCGCTTTTTAACAACTGTATAAAGTAATGTTATTTATTATATAAATCAACTCAGGTGAAACAAATGTACGTTTCCAGGGTCGCCGAACCTCGTGTATCTGGCGTGAGACTCACGCTTTCAGACTCACGCAGGAAATCTTACCGCAAATCTATATTATTTCATTGAACCAAAAATGTTATACGTCAAAAATGTAATTACACGATTAGATACCTGAAAAAGTCAGGTATCGGTTACATGCAATGTTTATACAACTAATAGGCTACTAAAATATACCACATTAAATAGTTAGACATTTTGATCTTCTGAACCTTTGCTTCAAGAATTTTAAGTAAACGGCCAACAACCGCTTTATTTACTTCCGCCCTTCTTCCTTCTCTTTATTCCCTTTTCGTTTTTGAAATCCCGAATTGGGGCGGACATTGTTCACGTGTGGCAAATATCTAGCCAGCTAGCTAACAAGCATATCGTACTGTATAAGTAATGTCTAAGCCGTTAAGTTTGCTGCTGCAACATTCGGGCTTAATGAACTAGGTTCATATCTTGTCTTCCTGAAGAAAGGCCCCGAATCTGGACTAAACCGATTTTCACCACGTAAGAGGGTCTCCTACACTGAGATCATTCCCATATATATACCATAGAGATAATTTATATATGGTTTCCAAAGGAGCGTAGTTTAGGTAACCTTGTCCTATCCACGTGTATAAAATGAGTTTTTACCTATCGTTTCTGGTGCGCATTTCACCTGTCTGTCAGGTGCCGCACTTTACATTCCGTTACAACAATGTGCATGGATGTAAATAAATGTAAACAGCTGAAAGTGGGACTGATCTCAATGTAGCCCTCCTGCGTGGTGAAAATCGGCGTCTTTCTTCAGGAAGACAAGATATCAACCTACTTCACCAAGCCCGAATGTTGGAGCAGCTTAGACTTTACCTACTTACAAAGTACGTTAGCTATCTGGCTAGATATATGCTACACGTGAACAGTGTGCGACACAAGTCGGGATTTCAAAAACGAAAAGGGAATAAAGAGAGGGAAGAGGGACGGAAGTAAAGAAAGCGGTTGTTGGACGTTTGCTTTCATACAAAAGGTCAGTTTTTTTTTGTTTCCTGGGCAATTGCTTAGAATGTACAATAGCCTATATTAACAGCACGACCGCGCAGAATAGTGCGATCTTTAGTGTAATATAGTTTGTTTCGATGCGTTAGGCTGCAGCACCTTGCAGCAAGAGCGTGTACGATCTTCCGTTTACTATTCTAAGAAAAAAAAGAAAAACTAAAATTGTATTAAGCCAACTGCCTTTGGCAGGGGTATTCAACTAAAATGTAAAGACATCCAGTTAGAGAAAATTCTTGAAGCAAAGGTTCAGAAGATCAAAATGTCTAACTATTTAATGTGGTATATTTTAGTAGCCTATTAGTTGTATAAACATTGCATGTAACCGATACCTGACTTTTTCAGGTATCTAATCGTGTAATTACATTTTTGACGTATAACATTTTTGGTTCAATGAAATAATATAGATTTGCGGTAAGATTTCCTGCGTGAGTCTGAAAGCGTGAGTCTCACGCCAGATACACGAGGTTCGGCGACCCTGGAAACGTACATTTGTTTCACCTGAGTTGATTTATATAATAAATAACATTACTTTATACAGTTGTTAAAAAGCGGAAACTTCGACGAGCATGAAATCACCAATAAACAACATGTTATATAATACATGCTGTGTTTGAAAGCTTTACGATTTCAGGACAGAAAAGCCACTCTGTTAGGAACAAGGAACATCAGTAGCTTCGCTGGTGCTATTAACACTAATGGCACATTAGCGCAAAGACAGGGCTGCATACGGCGAGTTGCGTCTTGCTTGGCAGTTAACGTTCGTTGGCGTGGGAAACGGCGGTTCTAGTGCTAAACCGCTACCGAAAAGACTATAAAAGCTGCGCCGACAAAATAAAAGCGCCCAGTCAGGTTCTAAATCATAACCTTTTGTTTTGACTATCGGTCCAGCTCCGTATGGGACAGCTTCTGGGTACGGACCCGGACCGCGGTCCGCCTGGCCTCTGCTCTAAGGCTTTACTCCCGAGCATGTGTTACTGCATTACCGAAACTGAATGTTTGGTGTACACATTTTTTTTCTTCAATAAAGTTGATTGTAATAAAAGTTTTTATCCGTGTTTAGTTGCATTGTCTTAGCAAGTTCACTTCTTTTTCCGTCCATGTAATTTTCAATGTGGTGACGTAATCCATCTAACAAGTTCGAATCGCGTGGCTGCCTTGGCCGCGTTCTAAGACTGATGACGCAGTGTACACGTAATTTAGAACGCGAGCGCTCACTACCCATTTCGAGTATTCCACGGGTTAGTTACGGATCGCGCTTCTCTTCTGGTGAAATCATGTCTGTCAGTGAACCTTCCCGCGCTCAGATGGCATCGGAAGTGCCTGAGATTCTGGTAGATCCCAAGACATTAAGGTCCTACGGCAGGGATGAGCTTTTGGGACAGGTGTGCACCACAATGTTGTAGAAAGTGATCGCAGTTGATATTTTTCTGCAGAGAGGAGATGCTTGAACAGGGTCAGTCAGAAATGTTCTTTATTGTTAACATATTGAGGACATGTTTTTTAGGGCGCTTGTGGCAAATGCTATAAGATGACCGATCTTGAAACTGGCGACACCTATGCTGTTAAGGTCATCCGGCTATATTCCTGGGGAGTGGAGGAGGTATGTGGTATGGATTGTGCTTGATGTCATCCCTCTTTTCAGTTTATCTGCATTTCCCTTTTACTTTATGAGATGGTGTGTTTGACATTTCACTCAGGTCTGTGAAGAAGTACAGATTTTAAAAACACTGCGGCACAAGAATGTGGTGGGGTTCTCCCACTCTTTCGAAGATGACAAATTCATGTATATTTTCATGGAGTTGTGCAGTGGGCAGGTGAGTCCCTGACTTTTGTAGACGTCTTACTAAGGCAAAGACTTTGTGATAGATCAGGCTGCCCCTGTTTCTCCCTGCCCAGACACTCGGTGACATTTTAAAAGCTCGGGGGACTTTGACTGAGCCCGAAGTGCGATACTACATTAACCAGCTGATTTCAGGGTTAACATACATCCACCGGCAAGGTTACGTCCACAGGGACATCAAGTTGGGTATGTGTACATGCACTCACGCTTTACTCAATTTTCTGTATAATAATGCTGGCATTTCACATGGCATTGCGAGTGTAGGTCGTCTGGATTTCTGTGTAGTGTTAATTTATCAATTTGGTAAAGTCTGCAGTTTGGCAAAGTATTTGAGTCTATCCTTAATGCAAATTTGTTTGTCTTTCAGAAAATTTATTTATCAATGACCAAATGGAACTGAAAATTGGGGATTTCGGACTGGCGGTCAAGCTGAAGCCGAGGGAGAAGTAGGTGTTTTTTGCAGAATTCCTGGCTAAGCTTTCAAATTTGTTTATACAGCAAGCTAAAGCACATGTGCGCTTAACGTTTTCCATTTGTGTGTGTTGTAGAGAAGTGTGTGGTACTCCCGTCTACATGGCTCCAGAAGTGTGGAAACGAGAGGGCCATGGAAGGGAAGCGGACGTCTGGGCACTGGGCTGTGTCATGTACGTATACCCTGTCAACCCCCCTCCCGGCCAAAGATCAGCATGGCTAATAAAATCTGTCTAACATTTTAAGAAGACACGTGTCTAACATACATAAATATTTTTTTTTTCTTCTTGAAAGAGAAAAGAAAAATGAATACTGGCACACAGCTGAAAGGAATTGCTCTTTTGGAAGCACAGCATTTTTATGTCAAATGTGAAAGACCTCAAACACCTTTGCTGCCTTTCTTACTACAGGTACCAGCTTCTGGTTGGGGAAATCGCATTCTACGCTGACGATTACTGGGAGATGCTCAAGAATATAAAGGAAGCCAAATTTATTCTACCGCAGAATCTCTCTATTGAAGCTGGGAAACTGATGGGCAAGATATTTAGAATCGACCCACGGGATCGCCCGTCACTATCGAATGTCCGTCGCCACAAGTTCTTCACAAAGGTTGGTCCACTTGCAAACTGGTGGGATGTGGATGATTAGCTGGTCTGCTGAGGTCACTGGTACTTACCCTTCCTTTAAAATTACAGTAACAAAAGATGGATGGATGCATGGATGGATGTATGGAATTGGTTTGCTTAACTGATGCATATTAAACTAATACCCTAGGGCTTCACTCCAAAGACACTGCCAGCTAGTAGCTGCAATACACCACCAAAGCATAAATCAGTCAACCCATTCAAAAAGATTTTCAACCGTTTCATGCGCCTGATACGAAAAAAGCGATCCAGAGGTAAATTCCATCGACATAAATCCTACTAGTAGATCATCTCTCAGTTCCTCAGGCTCAGATGCATGACTTGGCAAATCCATGCTTTCTCGCAGTTGAGCCTTTACGGGAGGATGCCGAGCAGAGTGGACTTGAGATCCCCCAGCCTGTGGAGTCACTCCGTGTTCTAGAGGATGTCAACAGACCAATGAACAAATTGACCTGGTCCAGTTGGTCAAAGTGGTTGAGGTAAAGATATGCTGTTCACAATAGTGAATCCTTGTCCTGTTCCATCTCTGTTACCATTCTGTAGCTTAAGCTTGTCTTGGTGATTTGCATGGATAAAGCTGGGGTATATTGAATATTAGTGTAGTCGTCCTTGAACTCTAGTGAATGCCATGTTAACTGAAAACCTCTATTTTTCTACACAGGGACCTGTAGGCAGGCTGTACTCAGCAAGTGCAGTGACGCCCCACACCTGAGTGCCTCCCCCAGCTCCCTGTCCACTCCTGTTTCAATAAAGTTCTTTTGTGTTTCAAGCATTCAGGCATGGATTCAGTTTTTTTCTTGTATGATTATGGCCACATTCATACCAAGAACACACTAGACAATCTCATGCAGATTTCATTTTCACCACTCAGTCTGTTCTGCTTAATTGTTTGGTCACTGAGTATATGTGTTCTGACACTATATTGATGGGAATTGATTCTTTGTGTGTCACCTAAAGAGCTTGTATTACTTGGGTAAATTGCATAAGACTCATGTTATTTTGAAAATTATATTTTCCTATATGTGCCAAAGTCAATTGGGATTACCAAAATCAAAGTTGGCTCTCCACCTCCTGGTTATTGGAAGGTACTACGCCCCTCTACTAAATGCATTTCTTTCACTCACAAAGTGCATTTCCTGCACGCAATGAACTTGTTTCTTTGACAAAATGCATTTTGTGGATGAAATGCCCTTTTTCATTCACGAAAGCAGATACATTCAACCTTCTGAACATGATATGCTAGGTGCTAATATCAGTTCTGTGTACAAAATGAAACATTCCTGTTGATTTCGGGGCACCAAAGACAGTAATGTATTTATGCTTCTGTGGACAAAATGTAACTGTAGTATGTCTTTCTCTGGACAAAATTCAAGGCATTACTTGATTTTGTCATTGAATAATGCATTTTGTCACACAGAATGTATTTTGTGTCCGAAAATGAGCGCTTGACAGGAGCTGGAAGACTACTTTCGTATGTACAGGACAACTAACAACGGAAAATCCTACATGTACCTACGTGTTACTGATAGTTGTCCTTTACTTATGTTGTAGAAATTATTTTGGGCTGGAAAGTAAAGAAAGAATGATGGGTGGGTGGGGGGTTGCAGTTTTAACTCTTATTGGGACTGTAAGATGTAAAGTAATGAATGAATATTCATTCATTCATGCGACTGTAAGATAATGAATATCTAAAAATAGAAAAAATACAGAATTTCATAAACTTTCTCAATGACTTTGTTTTTAATCAATAAGAAATAAAATAACAAGAATAACATATAAATAAATAAATAAATATGACATTCAATAACAATAAAAGTAATCGCAACAACAATCTAACAAATAGAAATTATGTTATAGTAATTAGGAAGTCCACATTTTAAAATATTGTCATTGAGCAATCAGTTGGAAGGACAACATGGAGGGAAGGGAACAGATAGTCTGCTTGGCATGCTGTTCGTGTTTGAGTTTATCAGTGATTAGCTATTAACCTTTCACCGCATAGTAATGGTGCATTCCAATCAGATGTTGGCCTTGATGCGTACTGGCTCGTGATTGGTTGGCTATTTTGAGGTAACTTTGTTTTTACTCAGATGACACCCTTAGCGATCGGTCTTACTCTCTTGATAGACTAACGTGGTGTCTACAATGTCTAATAAAAGCTGCCCCGAACCATAGTAACCAGTTCACTCTACAGGCAAAGTTTATTCATTTACTCCTTCACAGCCAGTTAAAATAAGAACAATTAGATAAACAGGAACATATGCTGAGCATATGAAGTTCTTTGTACGGAGTGCTGAGACACTGTGGGAGGCCATTCGCTAATCATCTCTCTCAGACAAGCTCAGCGCAGTCAGTCTGATATTAGACTCGCTAGTCTCTCATATTACACAATTCTTAAGTTTTCTGAAATACTGGATCTTCTAACCACACTCAAAATACAGTTTAACTGTTCTTTCTTAAACTTTCTTAAAGAACGTAAAATGTAGCTTTACTGCTTACATTTACATTTCCAGCAAACATTTTAATTGATGCAAATGAGAGTAAATGGTGAATCAGTTTATTTGCTATCTAGCCACATTAAATGCATTTGCTGCCCAACCGTTCATCAGTATGTGACCACTGCCATCTGGCTTTAAAGAGTAAGTCTACTGTAATACTATCATTACAGTAGTATTATTAGTATTATCAGCTTATTGTGAAAATGAGATGCGGGAAAAATGTCTCAAATGCAGATCAGTTACGGTGATCGGGAGCTTACTAATGAAAATGAGAAGACCAAAGGGTTTGAACAAGAGATGGTGGTGGGGCTGTGATGGACCCCTCCTGATGTTACATTTATACATGAATATGCACTGCATCTCATTATTATACAGTTTGTTACATTTATACATGAACATGCACTGCATCACATTATTGTGCAGTTTGTTACATTTATACATGAACATGCACTGCATCACATTATTATACAGTTTGTTACATTTATACATGAACATGCACTGCATCACATTATTATACAGTTTGTTACATTTAAACATTTATACATGAACATGCACTGCATCATATACAGTTTGTTACATTTATACATGAACATGCACTACATCACATTATGCAGTTTGTTACATTTCTGCTTAGCCTTTTCTTTATACAGATGTTAATGCTACTTATTGCAGCCTCTTTAAAAGAAATGAAAAAAAAAAGCTTTAAAAATTGCTATACTGTATATAGGACTGTGCAAAATTCTTAAGCAACAAAAGAAAATTCTTTTTTATTTCATTTATCTGGGCTGTCAGAAAAAAAAAACATGATTTAACATAAGAACTAAGGTTGTGCACCATTCAGAACTGATTCGCGAATGGCCCCTGTCACGATCACGGCGTAGCGGTTGCGAGCAGGACGGCGGTAAGCGGCGATCGTGTGGGCAGGCGTGAAAGGAGCAGGCAGACAGGTCGAGATCGGGGTAAACTCGGGGTTTAATTAGGGAATCGGGAGCAGGGAACATCAAACCACACAAGATCCACAACAAACTACAATGACGGACACGGGGAACAGGTAAGATCAGCACTTAAATAGGACGGGACTAATCAAAGTAATTGGACACAGCAGGAGACGATCAGGGAAGCACACGTGGGTAATCAGGGGGCGTGGCACACACGAGGAGCGTATGAGCCGGGCATGACACTTATTTTCTACAAAGCAAGTTCAATGCAAGCATAACCTGCAGAAGCAAGACAAAGCATGGCGGGGAAAACATATTATTGTACTGTACAATTACTTTAAATTTAGGAATAAAAAAATACGACCAAAAATGTTTTAGTTTGCCAAGTAATCAAAATTCAGAGTAAACTAATACATGGTAACACGCATGCAAAAGATCAACGGCAGAACAGGTGCTCTGAACCCAGTCTGGATTAAAACGGAATTAACCATCTCTCTCAACATAATATTGGGATCATTTATTCTCCTCAGAGGCCTCTATAGAACTGTGCATCCATCTCCTCACTCATGTTTAGACAGACGTATCCTAAGGCACCAGGGCAGACCTGTGTTACTGTGACATCTGGTTCCTTCATTGGCTCTGTATATTTTTCTAGAAATAACTAAATGGCTCTTTTGTGGAAATTTCCAGCCAGAGACTTGGTTCTTATATGACGAGAAAATTTTATTTTTACTTAGACTAAGAAGCTATAGAATATCAGCTCTGCATGCGATCTCTCCTTTACTGTTGAAGCACCTCAGTCACCGGTTGACATTTTCACAATGGATGGTCTTCAGATTTGCATGAGTTGAAGTACATAAGGAGTCTAACCGAAATATATAAAGCTATATTCAAACAGGACAAGGAGGCAGCACAGATGACAAGAGACAGCACCGACCAGGGGGAGCCAGTCATCTCCCCAACAGACCGAGTACACCTCCGCGTGTTAAATCACAGGGGATTCAGGGTGAAATGGCAAGAGGTGCAGGTCAACACACAGGAATGTTTGGATTGGTGGTATGATATGTGGGGAGGTTGGCAGCAAGCTGTTATGAAAGGGCTTTTCTTAGGAGCTGTGATTATTCTGACTCTGATACTAATCTTCTGCTGTGTAGATCCTTTAGTCGTCACCCTAGTGAGCAGAGCTCTGTCTCAACATGTGACAACAGCTGCCATGTCAAAGGTGGTGGGAGGACCGTCTGAAACGATGAGATCCTGGATCCAACACAGAAAAGGAAAAGACATCGCTGACAATGCCCTGCCTGCAAAATTGCAACATGAAGGAACTGCAGGGATTGACTGCCTAATTTCGAATTAGAATTTAGCAATTAATTGTCAACATACCACAGCACATGGTGCACAACTACAAAATGCATTCTCTGTATTTAACCCATATGTGACATAGCAGGGGGCAGCAAATTCAGCGCCCAGGGAGCAGTACTTGGGGGTCAGTATCTCAGTGAGGCTTTGCTGGTCGGGGATTCAAACCTACAGTGTTTCAACTACAAGTGCACTTCCCTAACCATAAAGCCACCACGGCCTAATCCGACAGCTGGAAAGAGTAGAATCATGAAGAAGTGTATGTTATGGATGTTGGACTGCAGCACTATCAGTTAATATTGGGGAAAGCGCCCGGCGTTTCCACGCCAACTCCACACTTTACGAGACACACACTTTATAGTTTTACTTGCAAGGGTACCCACACTCTCTGCAATGCAAACTACAGCAGAATGTGTTACAAAGGGTGGTTCCCCTTGGCTCCTTTATTTATAGTCAGTGGGAGGCGCAAGAGTCACGCAGAATAGGGAGGTGAGAACAAGAAGAGAAAGTTCTGGTTTTGCTAAGGTGGAAATGCTATTATTAATATAATCTAAAGAATGAGGGTAGAGGAAAACAAAATAATGAATATACATATTTACATTCATTGCTGATCATACAGGAGTGATAACAAAATGATTAATAACAGTTTCTTCAGCCTAACAGTTAACCTCCCCATTTATCTATGGGAGTTCATTATACGGCAATCCTCTCCACTACTTTACGACGATCCCACTATAGGTGGGATCTGAATCTGAGTGTTTCTAGTTCATGAACTATGCCAGCCATGGACCCTGACGGTGGGCCGAGCCTGGAATGTTCTCCATGTGTTGTCAAGGGCTTTCCTCTGCTTTCCCCCCCAGTCTAAAAATATGCCAAGGTTAATTTAAACATTTAAACACAATAACTTAAAATTGTTCGCACACACTTCTAAACATTTGAAGAAGCCAAACAGTGACTAGAACATAGAATACGTGCCATAGGTGAATTGGAGTTGAAATTCGACATCAAGGTACAAATGGGTCACACAGAGGATACCTTCTGCATCGCCCAAGAAGGGATAGCATCGCTAGTCCCAGCCCTGAGACATGGTGATGAGGCAGAATGAATATTCTTCTGTGACTCTGGCTTGGCAGTTGCACAACATTTTACTGTAATATGCCTCTCGTTTGTTTACTTTTTGGCTTTGTCCTTTAGTGTGTAATGACTGTTCAGTAGTGTTTATTTAAGCCATAGGCTTGATGTATGATCTGAAAGCAGTGTTTGTCTTTGGGCAAAGATAATATACTGTAGGTTTGAGAAGATTGTTTGATTTTGCAGGACGAGTGTAAGGTTTTGTGAGTTGTATTTGAGCGTTTGTGCTTAGTGGTTTGATTAAAGGAGAGGAGATATAAGGAAATGTGTTTTAGCAATTCAGAAAAACTTTCTTGGGATAGCCTCTTTATTTATAAATGCATTACCACCCATGGGTCATAAGAAACATTTTGTCACACAACATCACCACACATGCTGGGAAAAAAACTATTATTCACACACAAAACACCATAAGAAATTTCAAGTTGCACTGCCACAACCTCTATGTGTTTTTCTGCAAATGCCACTCTGTGAAACAGATTCGGTCTGCAACTATGTAGAGTGGCACAATGCATGCTAAGCATTTGTAAATTGTCTTGTTGCTTAGCTTCTCGGAGTGGCAGTGCACACAGTACTTCCTGCCCTGTGTGGCCTTCAGCCTGGAGTCCACAACAGAAGTGTCAGTGATGGCCACTGGGACGCACATCTGCTTCTGTGGCTCTGGAAGCACTGCTGCTGTGTCCTGCTGCGCCCAAAAGCGTTTCTGTGTGAGAGGCCTCTGCCTCTTCTGGCGATGACTGTAAGGATGATGAAGCTTTGGGGGCTAAAACAAAGAAAAAGGAAAAATATTTAGGATCTTGGCAACAAAAATATGTACATTTTCTTTATGCAAACGAAGCCCGACAAATGCCCCACGTAACTTTGCCCAAACAAAGCCCGACAAAGGCGATGCGTAACTTTTCCCAATGTACCACAATACAATTATCACCAAAGCAAATGTTAATTATGAATTGCTGAATCACGGAATTATAAAAATCTATAGAATTAAAGAGCAAAATGTTGCATCCTCTCCGTGCAAAAAAGCGTCCACCTCCATCGAATCAACGGAGTCAGCGATGGATGCCTCACTTCCAAAATCATGTTCTGTGCTTCCTCAAACATGAACGTCTTCCGAGCCATTTTTCTTCACTCAAAAATGTTGTGCGAAAATAATTGGGAAAACTCACCGAGATTATCTGTGCAATGCGAACTGGAGACACTCCCACAGATACTGCGCCGACAGAGAAGCATTTGCGCGTTTCTGTCCCCAGTGCGAAAAACAATGGCGAATCAGCACATCCCATACCATTTCTCAAACCTTAGACACACCTCTATTGGACAAAACAAGTGACACTGTAATTTGATGTTCATACAAAAAGTTTATTATAGTGAAACATAACCATGGGCAAAGGTTCAGTGCGTAAAAATTGATATGCTTGCAGGGAAGCAGAGCGTATATTTTAAAAATACTTGACAACGAAGAATGACAGTGATTGATTCGTATACATAGGAGATCAAGCTTTCAAACGAGGGTAACTTTTCATTCAGTGGTTTTCTTCAAAAACTCTGGAGATGAAAAACACAGCACGTGTTTACAGAATGCTAACTGAAATTTTTCTGCGATGAGTGAGCAAGCTATTTGAGAGCATGACAGTCATTTTTATGGGAAAATGTGTGTTTTGTCTTTTTTGGAATTTAACAAGCGGTTTTTGTTTGATCTTACACGTTTGTTTCTTCTATTGGAGGTCCTTTTACTCTATTAAAAACTTGGATGTATGTGTCCAAACCACTAGAGGGCGAGTTCTGACAAGCCTATAACTGTCCTGAGAAGTTGTTTGAATGCACTTAATGCCTTGACATTTGTTGATGTGCGTGTGCTCTGCTCGAGCAGTAAAGGGGAGATCGCGTGGGCAACCTCATGCTGGGTCCATGCGCTGTGTGTGGGGTGGGTAATGGGGGAGACCTCATGCTGGGTCCATGCGCTGTGTGTGGGGTGAGTAATGGGGGAGACCTCATGCTGGGTCCATGCGCTGTGTGTGGGGTGGGTAATGGGGGAGACCTCATGCTGGGTCCATGTACTGTGTGTGGGGTGGGTAATGGGGGAGACCTCATGCTGGGCCCATGCGCTGTGCATGGGGTGGGTAATGGGGGAGACCTCATGCTGTGATGTATGTGGACATAAGCCTCCTCAGGACACGGAGAACAGACAATCCTAGGGGAGAGAGATACCCTATTGGAGATAGGTGCTAATTGTTACTAACTGGCCAGCCCCATCCTGCAGGACACGATAATATCAGTATGTGTCAATCATGGTCATTATTGCTGGCCAATATTACATGTTTATCAATATTAGATCCCTATCAGTACTTCTCCCTGACCATCATATATGTTGGAAGATAGATGAATGGAGTTTTTCAACACGCAGACAAAAGCATGCCATTAGAAATGGGAACAATATATAAATAATATAAATGGTGTGCTCTGTTGTGAAAGCTATACATTCTATATTCAATGTACAGGGTCTGTTGTGTGTAGTACTCATGTGTCAAAGGTGTACTGCGTCAATGAAAATGGTAGATTGTTTGGATATCTAGGGCTACTTCAAAGCGTGACCTGGGTGAGGTAGAGATCAAACAGGGTCTTAAATGAAGCAGGTATTGTTCTCTCTGTGTGGTTTTTACTCTTTGCAAAGTGAGCCCAACACAGTGCAGTCAGTGGGTCAGTCTTCCTGAGCTGCATCTAACCAGTGGAAACATCTGCAGCACTGCAGAGAAGCACTCAGCAGACAAACAAACCAAAACAGCTTACAGCTGTATGTCACTTTTCAAGACTGGGACTGAAATAGACAAGACAACAGGGTACAGCTGGGTACAATCAGGGAAGCACATGTGGATAATCAGGGGGGCGTGGCACACACGAGGATCGGGCTCCGTAAAATCCCATGATTCAGTCTCAGAAGCACTGGCTCCCCTGCCCTCCTCTGAACATTATTAAAGCTACACCCTGAACACTCTGTGTGACTGACATGAATGAGAAGCATCTTTATTCATAATCTCTGTAGCGGAGGTCAGAATACAGAGTGTCATTATTCCCGTCTTTCTTCTGTCTCCTGGGTTTTGGGTTCTTAAGGTTCAGGGCAGCGTAATTCAGTGTGTCCTCGTCATGGCACTGTGGAGACAAAGATGGCAGAATTGGATGGATCAATTCGGTTTGCTATCACTTACATGTACAAATTGCTCTTAAATGCTGATCCCAGGACGGAAGTCAGTTGGAATTTTTTTGCTGATTTTGATACCATACCTGCTTATGTGACCATTCCACTTTTGATAAATCACTGTTTTTCTGATCTGTTTAAAATATACAATAAATTAACATATTATATAATTTCACACAATATAACAATTCAATGGTAGGATAATATTCCTAATTTTGGGAGGAAATTAACACTTAGTAAAAATTATTTCTGTCAATTTCAGTGTATGTTTGGATATGTGTTGTTTAGTACTGTATGATATGTTATGTATAGTAAAAAAGCTATACAAATATTTCAAGAGATTTGAAGTGTCACAACAAGGAAAGGAACAACCTGTGGACTGGAGTAAGGTGAACGGAGAGGGCAAAACTTTGAGGCAAAACTTTGACAGTTATTGGGAAAACCAAATGCAACCACGAGGGATCCAAACCGGAGAACAGGGAACAAGCAGGGGAAAGACCCAGGGGCAGAGAAAGATGCGGGAAGATGAGCACAGTGACAGGCACAGTGACAGGCACAGTGACAGGCACAGTGACAGGCATATACAATAACTAACGATGGGACAACGAGTAATGGAGTGGCTCATTAGGGCCACACTGGGGAGGGGACAGGAGGGCCAGGCAGACTAATAAATGTTATTTATATGCAACTTACTGCAACATGTGTTGTATATTTCAGTATATTTAGCAAAATACTAAAGATTTAATAAGAAAACACAAAGATCTTACAAAAATCTTTAAATACATAAGGTAAGATTTAATAAGCGATTTTAGAGGGTAACCCAGTGGTTTTCCAATACGAAAATTGTATCTAGTATTAAACAATTCTACTCTGTTATAAGCACATGAGTCTTTGTTAAAAACTACATTTTGTCCTTCTTCTGAGTGCATAAAGCCGGGCAGCGTACCTGCACAGTGTGTACAGGTCAGTTTACATCTTATATAAATGAGAGCAACGTTCAGAATAATGCTGCAAGATAAAACTATCAGCAAGCCAGAGTGAAGAGGATCCAGCAGCTTCTGAAAGCCTGTAACAAAGAGATAGATTTCAGCATAATGATATAGAGACACATTTCCCATTTGCTTACATTACATTACTTAAAGATCAAATCGATAATAAATTAAAGTAGATAGAAGTTATCCATTTTTAACACATTTTTTTATATTTAACATTTTAACATTTATTAATATATTCAAGATTATTAAATTAACAATTATGTAATTAAATGTAAGTGCATATACACTTAAATTAGGAATTACATTACTTCAAATAGTATAAGAAATAAATTCACGTCCAAATAGCAAAAAAAAAGCAAAACAGAAGCAGATATACTCCCCACACTAGGTGTTACCATCTATATCCAGCTGTGTGCCGTTCCCAAACAACATCTCCCCACGCTGGGTGTTACCATCTATATCCAGCTGTGTGCCGTTCCCAAACAACATCTCCCCACGCTGGGTGTTACCATCTATATCCAGCTGTGTGCCGTTCCCAAACAACATCTCCCCACGCTGGGTGTTACCATCTATATCCAGCTGTGTGCCGTTCCCAAACAACATCTCCCCACGCTGGGTGTTACCATCTATATCCAGCTGTGTGCCGTTCCCAAACAGCATCTCCCCAATCTGGGTGTTACCATCTATATCCAGCTGTGTGCCGTTCCCAAACAGCATCTCCCCTCACTGGGTGTTACCATCTATATCCAGCTGTGTGCCGTTCCCAAACAGCATCTCCCCAATCTGGGTGTTACCATCTATATCCAGCTGTGTGCCGTTCCCAAACAGCATCTCCCCACGCTGGGTGTTACCCTCTATATCCAGCTGTGTGCCGTTCCCAAACAGCATCTCCCCACACTGGGTGTTACCATCTATATCCAGCTGTGTGCCGTTCCCAAACAACATCTCCCCACGCTGGGTGTTACCATCTATATCCAGCTGTGTGCCGTTCCCAAACAGCATCTCCCCAGTCTGGGTGTTACCATCTATATCCAGCTGTGTGCCGTTCCCAAACAGCATCTCCCCACACTGGGTGTACCGTCTATATCCAGCTGTGTGCCGTTCCCAAAGAGCATCTCCCCACACTGGGTGTTACCATCTATATCCAGCAGTGTGCCGTTCCCAAACAGCATCTCCCCTCACTGGATGTTACCATCTATATCCAGCTGTGTGCCGTTCCCAAACAGCATCTCCCCTCACTGGATGTTACCATCTATATCCAGCTGTGTGCCGTTCCCAAACAGCATCTCCCCACGCTGGGTGTTACCATCTATATCCAGCTGTGTGCCGTTCCCAAACAGCATCTCCCCTCACTGGATGTTACCATCTATATCCAGCTGTGTGCCGTTCCCAAACAGCATCTCCCCACGCTGGGTGTTACCATCTATATCCAGCTGTGTGCCGTTCCCAAACAGCATCTCCCCACGCTGGGTGTTACCATCTATATCCAGCTGTGTGCCGTTCCCAAACAGCATCTCCCCTCACTGGGTGTTACCATCTATATCCAGCTGTGTGCCGTTCCCAAACAGCATCTCCCCACGCTGGGTGTTACCATCTATATCCAGCTGTGTGCCGTTCCCAAACAGCATCTCCCCACGCTGGGTGTTACCATCTATATCCAGCTGTGTGCCGTTCCCAAACAGCATCTCCCCACGCTGGGTGTTACCATCTATATCCAGCTGTGTGCCGTTCCCAAACAGCATCTCCCCACAATAGGTGTTACCATCTATATCCAGCTGTGTGCCGTTCCCAAACAGCATCTCCCCACAATAGGTGTTACCATCTATATCCAGCTGTGTGCCGTTCCCAAACAGCATCTCCCCACAATAGGTGTTACCATCTATATCCAGCTGTGTGCCGTTCCCAAACAGCATCTCCCCACACTGGGTGTTACCATCTATATCCAGCTGTGTGCCGTTCCCAAACAGCATCTCCCCACGCTGGGTGTTACCATCTATATCCAGCTGTGTGCCGTTCCCAAACAGCATCTCCCCACGCTGGGTGTTATCAGCTATATCCAGCTGTGTGCCGTTCCCAAACAGCATCTCTCCTCACTGGGTGTTACCATCTATATCCAGCTGTGTGCCGTTCCCAAACAGCATCTCCCCACAATAGGTGTTACCATCTATATCCAGCTGTGTGCCGTTCCCAAACAGCATCTCCCCACACTGGGTGTTACCATCTATATCCAGCTGTGTGCCATTCCCAAACAGCATCTCCCCACGCTGGGTGTTACCGTCTATATCCAGCTGTGTGCCGTTCCCAAACAGCATCTCCCCACGCTGGGTGTTACCATCTATATCCAGCTGTGTGCCGTTCCCAAACAGCATCTCCCCTCACTGGGTGTTACCATCTATATCCAGCTGTGTGCCGTTCCCAAACAACATCTCCCCACGCTGGGTGTTATCATCTATATCCAGCTGTGTGCCGTTCCCAAACAGCATCTCCCCACACTGGGTGTTACCATCTATATCCAGCTGTGTGCCGTTCCCAAACAGCATCTCCCCACACTGGGTGTTACCATCTATATCCAGCTGTGTGCCGTTCCCAAACAGCATCTCCCCACGCTGGGTGTTACCATCTATATCCAGCTGTGTGCCGTTCCCAAACAGCATCTCCCCACGCTGGGTGTTACCATCTATATCCAGCTGTGTGCCGTTCCCAAACAGCATCTCCCCACGCTGGGTGTTACCATCTATATCCAGCTGTGTGCCGTTCCCAAACAGCATCTCCCCACGCTGGGTGTTACCATCTATATCCAGCTGTGTGCCGTTCCCAAACAGCATCTCCCCACGCTGGGTGTTACCATCTATATCCAGCTGTGTGCCGTTCCCAAACAGCATCTCCCCACGCTGGGTGTTACCATCTATATCCAGCTGTGTGCCGTTCCCAAACAGCATCTCTCCTCACTGGGTGTTACCATCTATATCCAGCTGTGTGCCGTTCCCAAACAGCATCTCCCCACGCTGGGTGTTATCATCTATATCCAGCTGTGTGCCGTTCCCAAACAACATCTCCCCACGCTGGGTGTTATCATCTATATCCAGCTGTGTGCCGTTCCCAAACAGCATCTCCCCACAATAGGTGTTACCATCTATATCCAGCTGTGTGCCGTTCCCAAACAGCATCTCCCCACGCTGGGTGTTACCATCTATATCCAGCTGTGTGCCGTTCCCAAACAGCATCTCCCCACGCTGGGTGTTACCATCTATATCCAGCTGTGTGCCGTTCCCAAACAGCATCTCCCCACGCTGGGTGTTACCATCTATATCCAGCTGTGTGCCGTTCCCAAACAGCATCTCCCCACACTGGGTGTTACCATCTATATCCAGCTATGTGCCGTTCCCAAACAGCATCTCCCCTCACTGGGTGTTACCATCTATATCCAGCTGTGTTCCGTTCCCAAACAGCATCTCCCCACGCTGGGTGTTACCATCTATATCCAGCTGTGTGCCGTTCCCAAACAGCATCTCCCCTCACTGGGTGTTACCATCTATATCCAGCTGTGTGCCGTTCCCAAACAGCATCTCCCCTCACTGGGTGTTACCATCTATATCCAGCTTGGTCCCATTGCCAAACAGCATCTCCCCACACATGGCCACGGCGCAGTAGTAAGTCCCAGCATCGGAGAGGCTGAGGTTCCCCTTGGGGAGGCTGTAGACGCAGCTCCGTGTAGGAGATCCAGCCTCAGGGCTCTTCTCACACTCATCACTCCTGTTTCCGTGGCTGTAAATGACTCCAGGAAGGGATTCTCCTGATCCATGTCTGAACCAGTAAACACTGTGTTCTCCTGCACAGCTCCCAGTCTCTATCGTACACTGCAGGCTCACAGAGTCTGTGTCAGACACAGTGTCAGACACAGGCTGCTGTACCACAGTCTTGCTGTTGGAGTCTTTACCTGAAAAGCAAAATGTTCATGATGACAGCGCTTTGAGAGTCACAATGGAAAACACAGATCCTGAAAAATATTTCTTGCCGATTTTAGAAATATTTTGGAATGGATGTCATGTTGTTCTATCCATCCATAAAATAAGTAACTTCTTGGAGAATAGTTGACATTCTTGTCTCTTTTTGTTGTATAACTATTTATTAGTATATATTCAGTAACACTTTACATTAACTGCACCTACATTATACATTTACAATGCATTCATATAACATTCATAATCACCATGTAATTTGTATACCTTAATATCCTAACATACCTTAACAGCTTTAATATACATTGATAACATTATATGATAACAAAGATTATATTATAACTGTAACACTGGCCCAAGAAGTGGAACGGAGATCCAGAATTGCATGCAGCCAGAAGTTTTATTGGCAGCACTAGTACGTAGCAATGAAAGGGGCTAAGCGAGGAGAATGGTCGAGGGGCAGAAGCATGTGTCCGAAGCCGAAAGAGGAACAAACACGGGACATGACAACACAGGGAAAGAGTACCAGGAGAAGCCGGTCTCAGCGGGGCAGGAGGTTCAGGTTCGGGAACGGGTCTGGGAAGAGGAAGAGGAACAGACAAGGTAAGTACACTGGGCGGACGGAACAGGTAGGAAGCAACGGGTAGACGATAGACAATAGATTGCTCGGTATGGCTCAATAGCATGGCTCAATACTTCGCAATGTCCCGATGGAGCTCAGTGCTTAAATCCATTCCGTCATTAAGCGTTCTACGGAGCACCTGGCTGGTCCCGCCCATGTGGGCGTGATCGAGACGGGCTAGTCGGTGGGTTCCGCCTGCATGGGCATGACAATAACAAACATTATATGATAAGAACAAACATTATAATTGTATAATCATATGTTTGATGTTAGTGCATGAAGGTAGATGAATTTAATTAATTTCAATGTAAAGAAATGAAGTGTGTAAAGTGTATTTTATATTTTCATGATTTTCGTGACTATCAATATCCCTCTGGCTTATGTTGACCATTTTGTTTGTCTATTTTTTAAACATTAAATAGGAAGTGTGCATCGCAAAAGGAATTACTTGGTTTCATGCGGTTTCTACTATTTATTTTCTTGTGTGTTGAAAAGTAAGTTTTTCCCTTCTACCATAGCACTACAGCAAAAAGCAAGACATCATGGCAAATGCAATTATGCTTTATTCAAATAAACATGATTACATTTATTATTATATTACATTTGATTAGCATAATATCTTCAAAGGTTTCATGATTTAATCTGCAATCTTCTGGCCTGAAATCTTTTCCTGCTACACTGAAGACTCTCTCAGCGTGTGCAGAGAAAGCTGCAGCCAAAGGGTTGGCATCCTCTGATAAACATGGTTGGCTCAGTTATCGGTGACATTATGTGAAGCTTTCATGGCAGGAATAGGCACTAGTTTGACTTTTGATGCAGGAAAAGTGTTTGGGACGTTTCCTAGGTTAGAAACTGCAGTCACTGCAGCCAACACTGACTTCTAAGGAGAGACACTCAGCTCTTCCTATGAGCAGATCCACCATGGTGCACAAAATGACAGTATAATTATTGTTTTAGGTGACACTTCAAATGTTGCATTATTTCATTCTGAATAAAATTATAATAGTGATACACAACAATGTTAATGTGCTTATGTGTAATTCATATTTAAATATTTGGCTGTATAGCTAAAAGCTATATTGTAGCTATATGTACTGTATGTATATGAATTTATTTGAATTCAAATACGTATTCATTCTGCTTCCTTAAATTCAAAAATGAATTGTAATTCTGCATCCTGTTTTCAACAGCGATTCAACTTTATTTCAGATGAACAAAATTAATTGAAATTTAAGGTCCATTCTCAAACCAGTTCTGAATGGTGCATATCCGACTCTTATATTATAGCATGTCTTTCTGAGACAATATACACTGACTGTTGAGTTAAAAAATTTTAAGAATATATTTTCTTTGTCGCCTAAGACTTTTACGCAGTAATATATATATCAACTCAAAACTGAAATGTAAACATTTTCCTTTAATTTATTTGAAAGAGGCTGCAATGTGTAACATTTTTCCAAATCTGAAGATTCCATATGGCTGAAGATTTCTGACAGCAAGCAAAATGTAACAAACTGTGAAATAATGTGATGCAGCACATGTTCATGTATAAATGTAACAAATTGTATAATGATGTGATGCAGTGCATGTTCATGTATAAATATAACATCAGGAGGGGTCCAACACTTAACTGTATACACATAACTAAATCCACTTCACACAAGTAAGATGATACGTAATGCCTCCTATTAATTTGTATTCTTGTATACTTATTTTTACATATTTCAGCTATTTATGCGTGTAATAATAATAAAAAGTTTATAATTCTAATTGGAAAGCTTTTATAAATGTTTTTGTTTAATGCTGTATATAGAAAAACATTCAAGGACCAATACTCGCAATCTACATCAACTATGTTGGTTAATTTTATATTGACACAGAGCTCAACTGTCAAAAATGTTTGTCAAAGGACAATATTATTGACACTTTAATAAAGCAAATATGAAAATAGTTGGAATCTCATTTATCTGTGATTATGACAAAGGTTCTATTTCCAAATGCGATTTCATTATAGAACAGAGCAGCGCAATAATACACTGCAGAATCTGACGGCTCCACGTTAGAAATAGTGAGGTTAAAACTCCCCTCTGCATTCAGTAAGGAGTAACGTTTTATGTTTTTATATTCCTTGTAAAATTCACCAGGTACGTAGAGAAGTGCTTTCGCCATGAGCTGGGGCTTCTGACCAGCAGCTTGCTAAAACCAAACTGCAAAAGAAATATCTTCTGGACGGAAGCATGTCAGGGTCACACTGTCTCCATGCTGGACCCTCATCAGGTATCTGGGCTGAACAACATCCACAGCCAGTGAAGTGTCTGGAAAAAGAGAGAAACACAAATGAATAAACAAACAAACAAACAAACAAGCAAATAAATAAATATCATAATAATAATCAGAATACCCATTACATATGATGAAGATTAAATGGCCAAATACTTATTACACTAATCACATCGTACAGGATATATAAAAATCCCCACAAAATATGATTTAATAGTATAGAACCCTACTAATGAAAATGAGAAGACCAAAGAGTCTGAACATCTTTGCGGTTCCACTGTTTAGAATAAACTGCTCTGCTGCTAAGTGAGAGATCATGGTCATGGTCGGGATGAAAGGGCAGGAAACAGAGAGGAAACAGAGAGACACACATCAGGCTGATCTGATTGGCTGTTCACATGGGAACTTACGTAATAGTGAAAAAGCATCCTAATGTGCACTTATGTATTTGTACATAAGAAAAAACAGAAAGAATAAAACATAAGAAAAAAAGGAATCTTTTCTAATGTCTTACCTGCCTCTGCAGGCATCTGCTGTAATGTCCTCACATGCTGCATCCATGTCAGCCAGCAGGGTCATCTGAGCATGTGGCTGGCGATCGTAAGCCTTCTAACTCCATGCTGAGCAGAGCCCCTCGATCGGGTTAAGGAATGGGGAGTAGGGGTCCATGATGTTCTTTCATTGTCAGAAATTGCACCACTGTACTGTGCCCAGTCAATACATGCTTGGCAAATTAAGGTTCATGAGATGCACCTATGTAATATTACAAAAAAAATCTTGAGGAAATGCAGAGTTCTGGAGGAGATTCTCATACTATAGATGATGGCATGTGTTTATGCGCCATACTGAAGAAACTGTACAAATTGCTAGACATAAAACACAGGACTGGCAACTTTCAGCAGAAAATAGATGGTACATTTTAACACCTTGATAAAAAACTTAAAATCCATAGTATGTGGGACAACCTTACAGAACCTTTAGTAGTCATTGTTCAGAACATTAACACGGATTAAAAACAATTACTATGAAAGTGCATTATTCAGTTAAGTTGTCCTTTTGTGAAGAGAAAAACTGTCTTTGAAAAAGAGAAACAATAGAACTAAGCTGCTGCGTTGGCGCCCCCTCGTGGTGAATTGAGGATAGTTCTGTCTGAACCAGCTCAGCAGGAGATTTGGTGTCAGCTGTCGTGACAAACTTCCTGCTTAGTGAAGGAATCTAGCGGTTTGAAGGGCAGACATAAATAAATAGACGGTATGTACTTTTGATATATTGAGAGTCAGCCGAGACACATTTGGGGATGGCAAGAGGTTCAATATTTATTAACTTATCAGCTCCGGGAACAACGCATAAACACTCAACTTCCCTCTCTTGCCTTCTTCTACTTCCCTCCAACTATATGCTACTACTGCCATCTAATGGTTGAATCCAAGCTACTACAGTACTGCACAACATGCAACCCCGGAGGATGGTAGAGACACAGAAGGCAACGTACTGTACGGGGTTTATTGTTGGGAACACGCAAACAGAACTGGAATCAGCAAGTACAATCGAGTCCAAAAGCCAGTTCTACAGGTGGCATGCGAGACGAAGGACAAGTACAAGGAAGAGGTCCGGGAGGATCAGGATGGGATGGGATGGAATGGCAGCAAAGCAGGCGGATGGACCGGATCGGGGTAGACAGGAGGAAGACCGCCCTGTACTTCTTATGAAAACCCTCAACAGTACCTTGCATATAATGCAGCGCCAAGCAGAACTAAACAGGGAGTTGACGTAACTCAGGTGTGGCTGCTGCCGCTGCATTCTCCCGAGGGGGGCGTGACAATACAATGAATAATGAACATCTTTAAATCGGTAAAATACGATTTACGGATATATCATTATTCGTACGCCATAATTATTTAGAAATTTGACCGACATTATCTGACCAATAATTGTACATTTTGCTCGATTAACCCTCTCTTACCTGATAATTTCAAGTGCGCTCTCATCTCCACTGCTGTCAGTGTATAATTCTCCTCAAGTCCCTCGGCCACATCACGCGAGCTGGAGGCATGTTTGGCGAGTCAGATTATCATGAGAAGGAAGAGATACATTGTGTTGTTCATATGTCATTGAAGAGACCTTGTTTCATGAACAATGAACTTTTATTTAACCACCAACATCTTCCATGCAAACCCACAACCTGCTCTGTGCCGTCGGTCTCCCTACCCCTTGTCTTTACCTCCTCCCAACCCTCCAGGTCTCTCTGCTGGTCACCAAAAGTACTGCACTACATATCAACACATCCCCCTTTCTTTAAAGCAGAGAACAAACATGCCTTAACATACCAAAATATTATATTGGCATTGTCAACGTCAGTATTCCCATTTTCATCATATCATTACTGTTTTTTTTTTTACATTTCACAATGCTTTCAAATAACACAAAACTCTTTAAAAAAAATAAACGCCCTAATTTTCACACCCTGCCAGCTAACAGCTCGTTCTAAGGCAATAACCGACACCATTGCCACCTTTATTTGTAAAAATATCCAGCCTTACGGTGTAATAGATAACTGCTCCACATCTTGGAGCTGAGGTATCACATACCACATAGGAAGTTTTTCACCAGAAAATGAATCCCTGTTCTGTATGACAAAGTGAGACCGATAGCTGAGTGCCTAAAGAGCCGCAGTAACATATGATGTGATAGTCACTGCACACTACATAAAAGTCTTTATTCCTGAGCATGTGTTACTGCATTACCGAAACTGAATGTTTGGTGTACATAACGGAGATGGGTTTTTTTTCTTCAATGAAGTTGATTGTAATGAAAGTTTTTATCCGTGTTTTGTTGCAATGTCTTAGCAAGTTCACCTCTTTTTCCGTCCATGGAATTTTCAATGTGGTGATGTAATCCATCTAGCAAGTTCAAATTGCCCAGCTGTCTTGGCCGCTTTTGGGACAGGTGTGCACCATAAAGTTGTTGTTGAAAGTGATTACAGTTGATTTTTTTCTGCGGAGAGGAGATGCTTGAACAGGGTCAGTCAGAAATGCCCTTTATTGACATGTTCTTTAGGGTGCTTGTGGCAAGTGCTACAAGATGACCGACCTTGAAAGTGGTGACACCTTTGCTGTGATGGTCATACCTCTACATTCCTGGGGACTGGAGGAGGTATGTGGTATGGATTGTGCTTAATGTCATCCCTCTTTGCAGTTTATCTGCATTTCCCTGTTACAATACTTGATGAGATGGTGTTTGATATTTCACTCAGGTGTGTCAAGAAGTGGAGATTTTGAAAAAAAACCACGGCACAAGAACGTTGTGGGCTTCTCCCATTCTTTTGAAGACGATCTGTTCATGTATATTTTCATGGAGTTGTGCAGTAGGCAGGTGAGTCCCTGACTTTTGTAGACATCTTACTAAGGCAAAGACTTTGTGATGGATCAGGCTGCCCCTGTTTCTCCCTGCCCAGACACTTGGTGACATCCTGAAAGCTCGCGGGACTCTGATTGACCCCGAAGTCCGCTATTACATTCAACAGCTGATATCGGGGATAAAACACATCTACCGGCAATGTTATGTCCATAGGGACATCTAGTTCGGTATGTGTACATGCACTCACGCTTTACTCAATTCTCTGTTTAATAATGCTGGCATTTCACATGGCATTGCGAGTGTAGCTCGTCTGGATTTCTGTGTAGTGTTAATTTATCAATTTGGTAAAGTCTGCAGTTTGGCAAAGTATTTGAGTCTATCCTTAATGCAAATTCGTTTGTCTTTCAGAAAATTTATTTGTGAATGACAAAATGGAACTGAAAGTTGGAGATTTTGGACTGGCGGTCAAGCTGGAGCCGAGGGAGAAGTAGGTGTTTTTTGCAGAATTCCTGGCTAAGCTTTCAAATTTGTTTATACAGCAAACTAAAGCACATGTGCGCTTAACGTTTTCCATTTGTGTGTGTTGTAGAAAAGTGTGTGGTACTCCAGTCTACATGGCTCCAGAAGTGTGGAAACGGGAGGGCCATGGAACAGAAGCAGAAGTCTGGGCACTGGGCTGTGTCATGTACGTATACCCTATCAACCCTCCTCCCGGCCAAAGATCAGCATGGCTAATAAAATCTGTCTAACATTTTAAGAAGACATGCGTCTAACATACATAGATATGTTTTTTTTTCTACTTGAAATAGAAAAGAAAAATGAATACTGGCACACAGTTGAGAGGAATTGCTCTTTTGGAAGCACAGCATTTTTATGTCAAATGTGAAAGACCTCAAACACCTTTGCTGCCTTTCTTACTACAGGTACCAGCTTCTGGTTGGGGAAATCCCATTCGATCACGACGATCGCTGTGAAATGATAAAGAACATCAAAGAAGCTAAATTTATTCTACCCCAGAACCTCGGTATTGAAGCTGGGAAACTGATGGGCAAAATATTTCAAATCGACCCACGGGATCGCCCGTCACCGCAGAATATCCGTGGCCACAAGTTCTTCACAAAGGTTGGTCCACTTGCAAACTGGTGGGATGTGGATGATTAGCTGGTCTGCTGAGGTCACTGGTATTTACCCTTCCTATAAAATTACAGTAACAAAAGATGGATGGATGGATGGATGGATGTATGGGATTGGTTTGCTTAACTGATGCATGTTAAACCAACACTCTAGGGCTTCACTCCAAAGACACTGCCAGCTAGTAGCTGTGATAAAGCGCCGCAGCTTAAAGCAGTAAATCGATTTGTGAAGATTTTCAACTGGTTCATGTACCTGCTACAAAAGAAGCGATCCAGAGGTAAATTCCATCAGCATAAATCACACTAGTAGATCATCTCTCAGTTCCTCAGGCTCAGACGCTTGACCTGGCAAATCCATGCTTTCTCGCAGTTGAGCCTTTACTGGAGGATGCAAAGCAGAGCAGTCTTGAGATCCCCCCGCCTGTGGAGTCACGCCAAATTGACCTGGTCGAGTTGGTCAAAGTGGTTGAGGTAAAGATGTGCTATTCACAATAGTGAATCCTTGTCCTGTCCCATCTCTGTTACCATTCTGTAGCTTAAGCTTGTCTTGGTGTTTTGCATGGATAAAGCTGGGGTATACTGAATTAGTGTCGTCCTCCTTGGACCTTGTGAATGCCATGGTAACTGAAAACTCAATTTTTCTACACAGAGAGCTGTAGAGGAAGTACTGAGTAAGTGCAGTGACGCCCTACCATTGAGTGCCTCCCCCAACTTCCTGTTCACGCCAGTTCCAGCTTTATGGATAGGGATGAAAAATGGAAAGACATACACAGAAAATAAAATGCACAACCAAACATAAAATACACATTAACTGAATCTGTGAGCTTAAGTTTTATACCCTTAGTTTCTCTGATTAAAACTAGATTTAAATTCCTCTTTAACCAATTTACCCTATTTTAGGTTTAGTTACTGTATGTTTAGACTTTCATAGCTAAATTTAGAATCAATAACCAATTACGTCAAGATTAAATTGTAATTGGCCGTAGATTACACTTAGGGATGTTTTTAGATTTAGGTTCACCAGTTCCAATATGTTTTTTGATTACCCTTCTTAGTCCAACTCCACTCAGGTGAAGAAAGGGTAAGTATATAACAACTTAAATGAAATACAAATTAGTTACGTAAACTGCATAAAACAATTTAACAGTCCTACCACAAATCCGGTAGTTAAATGAATATGAGTTGTCAACACAAGAATCGGTTTAGTTCCTTGGGTGACTCACCATCAACATCCAACGATATTCGAATGCAGCTCCAGGAAGTTTAGGTTCCCGCTAAAAGGACCTGACCTGCGTAAGCAAACAGGTATTATAATACACTACAATATTTACTATATCAGTCACTCTGTCTAATCATTACAGTTATAATTAATCAAATATATGATACTATATCAAAGAAAATACTTTTACACATAATGTCCTTTTTTTTGGAGGGGGTGGATCAGGGGGGGAGTGATTTTTTTTTTATTTGATTGATTGTTTGAACTTTCAAATATGTAAGAAAATACATATTTGAAAATACATACCGAAGAGAGCAGACCTACTTAGTACGCCTCCTCAGTTCTTCCAGTTTGTTGCATTTCAAATATATTAAATGTAAGAAAGTACAAGAATATAAATTCCTTGATCCATGTGCATCTCATAAATGCCTTCCTAACCATGGATTTGGATACTTTATGCTGATGTTTCATTCGTGAATATAAAAATGATACTATTTGAAACCAATATTCTGTTTGTCATTTCCATTCTAAATGAACAACCAAGATTTTAAAATATATATCTAGAAAGAACGTGTATTAAAACATGTTGAAACACGAGGAATTTACAAAATGCAAATCTACAAACAAGTACGAGAACCAATTTTTTTTTTTAAGTGGGCTAATCAACAAATAACCTTTCTTTAACAGGTACTCCGGAGAGATAAGTATTAGTTACCTTTCTTTTACAGCATAAAGAATTGTACATTCACTTCAATACCGAAATGTATTGAATTATATAATACACTCAAAATACACATATTTCTAAACCAAATTACTAAATTGTGCCTCTTTACTGCACACACGTTTAGCGAATAAGGAAAATGTACCTCTGGTCAAAATGTGCTCACGCGGCTGCTCCGTGCCTCACGGGTGACTAGTAGCAGGAAAAAACGTTCAGCCATCACAACCAATGTTGTCTCGCTCTCTGAATATTTCTTTAATATTTCGGTGTATCTCCAAAAGAAAAAACTTTTTGCTCTTTGTGATACACCGTCTAAGAAAACTACGTGACTAAATTTTTTCAGGCAACCTGGAAAAACCGGAATATTCCTGTTCTTCACTTATGAGAGGGCGTGGCTTCACTCAAGCCAATTGAGTTTAACCTCTTAAATCCCAGATGGTTTTAACTACACTATTTTTCTGCATAAAACGCATGTTACATATTCAACTGTGTCTTTCTCATCTCTTTAGTGTTGTGTCTGTCTTTATTTGAAAAATGTGCATCGTTAATGTGTTTGGCACTCTCCTAAACGTCAATAACCAGAGACAGACAAATGGGAGGAAGTAAAAGACAAACAAAAAAAGTATCAAAATGAAAGTGTTGCATTTTTTTAACACAGAAAGAGTCATTTCAGCTTTACTGCCACCTATGAGTTAATGGCTGCCAATGTTTATGTTAAAAGTGTCTGCAAATAAGTTTAACACGGTATCTTACTGAAAACGCGCCGCCTTCTGCCTGCTGTCATTCCGCTAAGATATAGGCGACTCTGGTAAGTAACAGGTAAAGTTGTCGTTTAAAGTAATGCAAATGTGCATTGCCGGTTTTACTATATCACGTTACGTCATTTATAGTTGTAGTACAGTGCATTCTGAATCCATCCTAACTAGCCATCTAGCTCATGTGAACATGAAGCAGTACCGCCTTCCAGCTTGGTTTTGCAGAGGGGTTGGTTGCAAATGCAAACAATCCCTTAATGTCCGTGTGTTGTGTTCAGATGTGAAAATAAAAGATAACTGTCAAATTCACTGTTTATGTCCTATTATACAAGATAGCACTGTAAAATAATTTGCTATGCATATGGATGCCCTGCATTGGTGCTGGGATCCAGCGGGCCCCAACGGAAATCTCGCGGGAGCGGGCGGCTAAAAATAGACAGCGGATCCCAAGATTATTGGCAGGATGGAGAATGTAACTGATGTCATTTATTTTGTGTTATATATTCGTGTTTGTTCTGAGCCATTGTATTAAGTTGTGATGTTCAGCTAGTTTGAATGTATTTCTTTGAAATTGGGTTCAGGGTTATCTTTTGTTTTTAAGCTGATCTTGTTTGTTTATAATGATATTTAAACATTTGTTGTATCAATTTGGTTATTGTTGTTTTTAATAACTGCAGATATTTGCACATTTGATTAGTTTTTGGGCTCAGTTTACATTTTTTCGTGATTTTTTGTTGAATTTGTTTTATTTATTCAGTTCTTGTTCTGCTGGAATAAAAATTGAATGCATATAAACTTATTTAATCATACAGTATATCTGTTAATGGATCTGCGGGTGCGGGCGGGATTGGACAGAAATATTGCGGGGGCGGGTGGGAGTGACAGAGACAGCCCGTGAGAGCGGGTTAAAAAAAAACAGTCCTGCGCAGGGCTCTAACACTAGTGTTTGTTTTTAGTTCTTGATGCCCCCAGTCGGTAGCCCATGTATGTAAATATGTGGGTAGGATAACGGTTAAACCCCCCGATTCCCATGCAGCATTTGATCACAATTGATTGCATTCATGCTGGGAGGAGTCATCCTGTCTTAGCAGAGTCTCTGCTGAAGCTGTGTGTCAG
This sequence comes from Brienomyrus brachyistius, assembly GCF_023856365.1. Classification (NCBI taxonomy): domain Eukaryota; kingdom Metazoa; phylum Chordata; class Actinopteri; order Osteoglossiformes; family Mormyridae; genus Brienomyrus; species Brienomyrus brachyistius. The sequence continues at coordinate 231,860 of NW_026042359.1, read as the reverse complement.
CTTATTCTCCAGGTCTGACTAGTTTTTGTGTCGCTCCCCACACTTCTGTCACAGTAGATAGTCCTGCCTGCCATGCGGCTTAATTAATGAAGCGGCTCTTTCCTTGCATCTAATAAATGCAGCAGCTATTTACTTGCATCTCTCACAGAAGCAGATGCTCCCTTACATTTGATCTACTACAGTTTTTTATAAGGTGTTTCCTTTGCTTTTGTCAGCCCTAATTCCCAAGTTTCTTTTGCAGTTTTTCCTGATATCTCTGCCACAGCTTCAGCTTCATTTTTTGCAGCCTCTCCTACACTGTCTGCTCTGGCTGCATCTTTGGCTCCTTCAACCTCCCTCCTATAGCTCCTGCTGCAGCCAAAGCCCCCACAGCTACACCCACTATTCCTACTACTGCTCCTACACCTAATGCCCCAACTGCCTCAGCTTCTGCAGCTGCTGCCCCAAATGCCCCAGCTCACTCTTTCGTTCTCGTCTCTTGATCTCAGACTCCTCTGCTTTCTCTCCCCTCTCCTCCATCTCTTCTTTTGTCTTTTTTCACCTCCATTGCTATAGCGTCTGCTATTACCTGGAGTGATTTATTTGTGTAATGACAGGGAATCCTTATTCCCTGGCCTGCTATGTAGTTCAATGGGTTGTTTGAGCAGCTTAAAAGTTGACACCCTTCCAGTCATGGAAGAAGGCTGGACTTTGTTCTGTCTCACCACTTTGTTTTAGGGTTTTATTTTATCATTGGCTTTTGGTGTATCCTGCTTGTGTCTTGTTTTTTCTGTGATAGCATAACATGGCACAGGCAAGGAAAAGAGTATAAAGTCTATATTCCTAGTATTTCGGTTTTGATTTTTTGTCAAGTGAAAGTCTTTATGACCATATATATGTGTGAGTAATTTGGTGATTATTGGTGGCTGTTTTGGTAATATGATGAAGACTGATGAAGTACCAGTACAGACTCTGTTTTGGAAAGGGGGGGGGGGTTAATTGACGGAGACTGCTACATTCACTCACCTGGAGATAATGAGACTGAGGATTTAATGGGAATTCTGTCTTTTATCACGTGTGTATCTTCCTGGTCAGGATTGCAATGTTGATTGCTGTGTAGACTTTCTTATTGGTGCCGTGCTGTGATGAGCTGGAATGATTTATTGCTTTGAGAGCGTAACCTACCTTATTTCACGTGTGCTGTGCTGTTTTATCAGATGCCCTTAGTGTATGCGTGGGAATTGTGTGCTGCGAGGCATCCAACGTGAGCCCATTGATTAATGAAATAATTGAATAATAAAGTATTCTTATCGCCTCAGTTTCCCTGATTCTGAGTGGAGTATTCTGACCTACTGGACAAGACCGGGGTATAATTAAAGGTGGTGGCAGCTTAACCTGTTGTTTACCGAGGTTTAAATATCGCCCTCTAGTGGCAAGGAAAATCTATTACAGTACATTAAGTCACTTTAAGCCTTTTCCTTATAACATTTACATTTACAGTATTTGGCAGACACCCTTAGCCAGAGTGACTTACATAAGTGCTTCAAGACGCTGCGATGAATTTTTCCGATACTAGCTCAATAAGGACCCAAGCTATGAATACCATCTATCCGAACACTGTTAAGAAAGTGCAACAATTTTTTTTTTTTTGTACACATACACACACTCAAATGTGGGTTATAATGGGCATCAATGGAGGGGAAAACACTTAACGTAGTTTAAAGTCCATATTCCTAGCATTTAATATTTTATTTCTTGTCAAGTGAAAGTATTTATGACCAGATATGTGTGTAAGAATTTTGGTGTCGCTATTTTGATACATTAGACCACATTAACCCTTTTCACATTAAGGAACAGAAAGTGGAAACGCTGCTGCTTTGAAGAAGTCTACTGCCTAGAAAAGTTAAAATAATTGCGTTACATAAAATTCGCAGAAGGCACGTGCATGTGAACAGGAACCTTCATTCCCAATAACATGTGAAACAGCGACCCTGAAGTCACACATTACGATGGTCACAAAATACGGTGCAACACCTGCAAGGAGCTACCCAGCTCCGCCTGGACCCTTTGGAAATGCCAGACGGCGTTTTGGCCAGAGCGCACCGCGTACGTTCTTTGTTGCTCTCGCAATTTTCATTCTGCTTCATATAAGTATCTGCTGCTCAACGGTTGCCCATCTTCTTGCCCGAAGCGGGGCGACGCTGCTACGCCCCCTGCTGACCGAGACAAGCCAAGAAATATGAGCGCAGGACCAGTGTCACCGACAGAGCGGTATCACCACCATCCTGCGTAAAATGTCAACGTAGATAATGTGAGAATCCTCAGCACTACAGCTAAATATACGTTGGGACCTCATTCAGACCGTGCATGTGATATACACGTATGCTATACTTACACACTCAGTTTTCTGGCACAGAAAGGGAGGCAGGACGCCAGGAAACAGGAAAATGCAGGGTTTAATTAAAGCGAAAAGGAATGAACAAGCAGCAAACACAGATTGACAATATAATGACTAGTCTGGGGAAACAAACTGAAACGGGAACTAAATACATTGAACTAATGACAGGAATGAACATGTGGAATCCACACGCTGATGAGGGGGCGTGGCCACATGGGAGGATCCGATGAGTGGGGAATGATACTTTCCCTCACAAAACGAATATGAAATTCTCTATTCTACTTTAAACAGGTGTCAGCTGAGGCCCAGCACTGTTTCAAAGTAAGAGATTTTTGTTGATCGTTTAATGATTAACAGTACTATAGTGCTTTTGAATAACAGTGATTGTTATGGCATCTGCTGCCAGGAAGGGTCTCAAGGCACTGGGTCCAGTGTATAACCACCCCTTTTCTTCCAAATATAACCTTTTTCTGTTGCTGTGCTGTATTTGGTGCCAGTTAATCTTTGTCAAGAAGATACACACACTGGCCACACAGTTGCAGCACATTTGTCTGCTGTACCCTCATGGGGGCGGCATGGTGGTGCAGTGGTTAGCACTGTTGCCTCACACCTCTGGGACCCAGGTTCGAGTCTCCGCCTGGGTTACATGTGTGTGGAGTTTGCATGTTCTCCCCATGTTGTCGTGGGGTTTCCTCCAGGTACTCCGGTTTCCCCCCACAGTCCAAAAACATGCTGAGGCTAATTGGAGTTACTAAATTGCCCGTAGGTGTGTATGTGTGAGTGAATGGTGTGTGAGTGTGCCCTGCGATGGGCTGGGCCCCCATCCTGGGTTGTTCCCTGCCTCGTGCCCATTGATTCCGGGATAGGCTCTGGACCCCCTGCGACCCAGTAAGAAAAGCAGTTTGGAAAATGGATGGATGGATGTACAAATGAATTTAATTATTTTGGAAAATGAACAACAGAGAATAAAAAGGTATTATCTGCATTTTACTGTGGTGGCTAGTGAACATGCGCTCATAGTCATGTGATCAAATCTGGCCAAACCTGGCAGCTTCCCATGATTGTCAATCAGATCTGAATCTGCTGCTCTGGATGATAACAGGCCAGAGGATCTTTAGCCAGAGTCATTTTGCATTTATGGTTGATCTATGCAGGGACCAAGTGAGTTCAATGCAATGCAAAAACATGAACATTACATTTTAAGAGCCATATAGACATTCAAAATGATGATCTTTAAGGCTGCAAGCCATTATCACTGAAACATCACTGCGCTTTTCAGTGAGTTGTGGCTCCTTTGCTCAGTGCCGAGATGGAGGGGGGCACTCAGGAGCACCTTGATGGGAGAACTTCAGGACTGGGGCTCCACAGGCTGACCCCAAAGGGCCCTGCTGTCCCTCGGAGCCGGGAAATGCTGAACGTGGCCCCTGCTCTCAGTCCATGAGCTGGGCACACACAGCATATGTCGCGTGAAACATACATGTACATAAACACACATGTGGTGTTAAACACTTATGTGCATAAACATACACGTCATGTTAAACATACATATAAGCTCCTAAATATTCTGATATTCTGACAGCTGATATTTGGAGAGGCAATCTCACCTCCTCCGTCCATGAAGTCCTGCGCTCTGACTGGGAGGCTCACTCTGGATTTCAGTTTGGGCTGGATATTTCTCCCCACAGGCAACAGCCTGCAGGGCCCAGAGAGGAGGCAGTGCCACCAACTGGCAAAACAGAGGTATGGCAGAGATGAAAGGTGCATCAAATCTTACAGCAGTCCTGACCAGTCGTGAAGGTCATTAAATATTAAGTGTGTATTTCTCAGAAACTGGAATGGAAATTTCACTTGAACTGCTTAATTACACAGGTATCGCACAGGCTGGGGCGGTGTTATAAATGTTAGGGAAACACACACACAGAGACACACATAGATATCAATACATTTGTATTCATATCCTTATGGGGACTCTCCATTCATTTCTATTAAGAACATAAGAACATAAGAACTATACAAACGAGAGGAGGCCATTCGGCCCATCAAGCTCGCTTGGGGAGAACTAAACTAATAGCTCAGAGTCGTTAAAATCTTATCTAGCTCTGATTTAAAGGAACCCAAGGATTCAGCTTGCACTACATTATCAGGAAGGGTATTCCATACTCTGACTACACGCTGTGTAAAGAAGTGCTTCCTTAAATCCAGCTTGAAGTGTTCTCCCGCTAATTTCCACCTATGGCCACGAGTTCGTGTATTTAAACTAATGCTGAAGTAAATATTTGGTTGAACAGCATCCAAACCTGTTAGAATCTTATATACCTGGATCATGTCCCCCCTCAGTCTCCTTTGCTTGAGACTGAACAGATTTAGCTCAAGTAACCGTTCCTTGTATGACATTCCTCTAAGACCAGGAATCATTTTTGTGGCCCTACGCTGCACCTTTTCTAAGGCCACAATGTCCTTTTTAAGATATGGTGACCAAACCTGCACACAATATTCTAGGTGAGGTCTCACCAAGGAATTGTATAATCTTAGCATTACCTCCCTTGACTTAAACTCCACACACCTGGAGATATACCCCAACATCCTATTGGCCTTTTTTATTGCTTCCCCACACTGGCGAGAATGGGACATGGAAGCATCAACATACACACCAAGGTCTTTCTCATGATCAGCTACCTTTATTTCAGTGACACCCATGAAATACCTGTACTTTATATTTCTGCTCCCTAGATGGAGTACCTTACATTTATCGATGTTAAATTTCATCTGCCAGGTATCGGCCCAGTCACTAATTAAATCAAGATCCCGCTGTAGCTGCTGAGCCACTAATTCAGTATCTGCTACACCACCCACCTTGGTGTCATCTGCAAATTTCACCAGTTTACTGTATATATTGGTATCCATATCATTTATGTAAATTAGGAACAATAGTGGTCCTAAAATCGAACCCTGCGGTACCCCACTATGAACGCAAGCCCACTTTGACATTGTGCCTCTTATAACTACTCGCTGTTTCCTATCTGTTAACCAGTTATCAATCCAGGTCGCTACGGTACCTAAAATACCTGTCGCTTTGAGTTTAAGTAGGAGCCTCTTGTGGGGGACAACATCAAAAGCCTTTTGGAAATCTAAGTAGATGACATCATAGGCCTTCTTATCATCAACTTCCTGAGTAGCTTCCTCAAAAAACTCCAACAGATTTGTTAAACAGGATCTACCTCTCCTAAATCCATGCTGGCTATCCCGCAAAATGTTATTAGAGTCCAGGTAATCTACCATTTTCTCTTTGATTATAGCCTCCATAACTTTACCAGTTATACAAGTTAGACTGATTGGCCTATAGTTAGACAAATTACTTCTATCCCCTTTTTTAAAAATAGGCGTTATGAAGGCGTGCTTCCAATCAGAAGGTACCACACCTTCAGATAAGGATTTTTGAAACAGTAAAGTTAAGGGTCAGCAAATAATATCCCTCATCTCTTTTAACACTATAGGTAAGATGCCATCAGGACCCTGTGATTTATTTATTTTGAGCTTAGCTAGGCTTTGCAAAACATCTGCTTCAGTTATATATATATTAGCTATAGACAATGCTGGATAGGTAATAACTGGTAAATTACTAAGGTCCTCAACAGTGAATACCCGTGCAAAACTTTTATTGAACTCATTTACTATATCAATGTCGTTTACTATTATAAGACCCTTACTATCCTGCAGATTAGTAATTTCAGGTTTTATAGCTCTTTTAGAGTTAAAATACTGGAAGAAACTTTTAACGTCATCCTTAGCTTCCAATGCAACCATCCTTTCGACATTTCTTTTAGCTCGTCTAATATCATTTTTTAACTCAGTCTGTAGACTTAGATATTCCTGCTTAATTCTGTCATCGTCAGTTATTTTCCATTGCTGGAACAAAGCCCTTTTCCTCCTTATTTTATGCTTTATTTCCCTAGTAAACCACCTAGGTTGCAATTTCCTAGATTTATTCTTGCTGGAAACAGGTATGAAGTCCTCTTGCACTTGCAATAATGTGCTTTTAAAAAATTCCCAGGCCTCTTCAACAGTTTTGTTATTTAACTCCATCCAGTTCACAGTTTCTAGTTTTAGTCTCATACACTTAAAGTCAGCCTTCCTAACATTATATATTTTTGATTTGGACTTAGCTCTTCGAACACTAAACTTAACCTCAAATTTGACCATGTTATGATCGCTACTGTCAAGTGGTTCTAAAACGTCTAATTTACCAATCCTGTCCTGGTTATTAGAGAGAACAAGATCAAGAATGGCATCTCCCCTGGTAGGGGTGTTAACAAACTGAGTAAAAAAACAATCCTGTACTAATTCCACCATCTCCAGTTCATTTTCTGAAGAGCCAGTGACAATGTCCCACTGCATTCCTGGTAGATTAAAATCACCCATAACTACCACATCATTTTTATTGCTCATAGTCCTAATATCACTGTATAACAATCTGCTTTCCTCAGCAGCTATATTAGGTGTTCTGTAACAAACACCGACAATTAGGCTATTTGAGTTTTTAGCATCTAATTTTACCCATATTGCTTCCGTAGTTTTATTTATATCAGTAAGTTCCCTTGCCTGCAAGTTTTCCTTTACATATACTGCAACACCACCTCCCTTTTTTCCTATACGATCCTTACGGAACAACGTGTAACCATCCATATTATATTCTTGTCCATCCTTTTCACTCAACCACGTTTCAGTTACTCCTATAATATCATAAGAGTCCGATGAGATAAAAACCTCTAAATCATGAATTTTATTCCTAATACTTCTGGCGTTTAAATACAGACAACAAAGGGTAGGCCTATTACGGTGCCCACTTACAATATGATTATTTGGGGCTTTCCGTTTCCCCCCACTGACATAGTTAACTAACCTCCCTGCCCCCCCAGTCCCTAGTTTAAACATTCCTCAACTACTCTACACATACGCCTCCCCAATACACTGGTTCCCCTCTGGTTCAGGTGCAACCCATCCGGCTTGAACAGGTCCCACCTGTTCCAGAAGGTCCTCCAATGCCCCATAAACCTAAACCCCTCTTTCCTACACCATCCTTTTAGCCACGCATTTAACTTCCTTATCTCAGCTAACTTAGCCTGACTTGCACGTGGCACGGGGAGTATTTCGGAGAATACCACCGTGGACGTTCTGCTTCTAAGCTTATTGGCAACTTCTATAAATTTATCCTGCAGAACAGCCCTTCTACCCTTGCCAATGTCGTTGGTGCCAACATGCACCACGACAACTGGATCCACCCCAGCTGGGGCCAAAAGCTTATCCACACGATCTGGAAGGTCTCCTACCTGGGCACCAGGCAGGCAAGACACCGTACGGGACCCTCTATCACGCGTGTACACATAACTGTCTACTCCCCTAATAATGGAATCCCCCACTACCACTGTCATGCCCGGCTCGTCCGCTCCTCGTGTGTGCCACGCCCCCTAATTACCCACGTGTGATTTCCTGATCCTGCCCAGTCGTGTCTTGTTTCCTGCTGCCTTGTTCCGTGTATTTAAGTCCTGGTCTCCCCAGTTTGCTTTGTCTGTCATTGATGTTAGTGGCGTTACATGTCTCCTGCTCCCCGTTACCTCATTAAACCCCCGTTTTCCTGTTATCCCGCTTGCCTGCCTGCTCCTTCCACGCCCTACCGCACGATCGCCGCTCTCCCCGCGCCAGATCGTGACAGAATGACAGACCAGAAGAAAAGGAGGAAGCAGAGGAGAAGGAAGCCCCTGCCTGAGCCCATCCGACTGGGCACATGCTCCCTCACCGACTCCTGGTCTTTCGCTGAGGACGAGAGAGAGGGGCTCGTCCAGGGCTCCGTCCCTGACCCGTTCCATAGGGGAGTCCACTTCATGGTGAGAGTCGGGGCTTCCAGCAGCGACGAGGAGGACATTCCTTTCTCGTATCCCGAGCTGGAGCCGTTCGCTCCGGATGAACTACCGCCCCTGTACCGGTATAATCACCGGCCCGAACACCTGGCTAATTGGGGAGGTATTAGGGCTGTAAGGGACTCGATACCCCGGGTCCCGAAGAGGACCGCGCCCGTCTCCCCCTCCCAGGACGTGCCAGTTCTGCCTGCGCTATCAGCGCAGCGCCAGCCTCTGCAACCTGCGCAGCCGGAGCAGCCATCGCCGCTGTCCGGTAGATCTGCGCAGCTTCCTCCACCTGCGGCTTGCGCTCCCGCGCAGCCGCCATTGCCGGCGGACCCCGCTCCCGTGCAGCCGCCATTGCCGGCGGACCCCGCTCCCGTGCAGCCGCCGCCGCCTGCTGCAGCTCCCGGGCAGGCGCCCCCACTGCAGCCAGCTCCTGTTCCTGACCGCGCTCCTGTTCCGGACCGCGCTCCTGTTCCTGTCCAGGCGCCCCCACTGCAGCCACCTGCAGCTCCTGACCGCGCTCCTGTCCCTTCTCCCCCTGTGACAGTTTCTCCCTCGCCCCGGCGAACTCGACCCCGACCTGGGGTCATGTCTGTGTCCCGTAAAGGGAGGGGACACAGATGCAGGGCTGGGGTCCCGCCCGCCCTGCCCCCTGGCTCGCCCTCCCTCGCCTGCGCTCTGGCTCGGTTGGCGCCTGCGGGTCCTGGCCCTCCGGGTCGGCTGTCGCCTGCGGGTCCCTCTCCGGTGCCTCGTCGCCCTGCCTCGCTCCCCTCTCCGGGTCCTGGTCGGTCGCCTGGGGGTTCCCCGACGGCGGCTCCTCGGTCGCCTGCGGGGCCCCCACCTCCGGCCCTCCCCCGGACATCGCCGCCTGCTGCGGCTCCCCCCTTCTCCTGCCTTCGCCCTGGCCCCTTCCAGCTCCCTCCCTGGCCCCTCCGCGGGTCCCTCGCCCTGTCTCCTCAGCCCCTTCTCGGTCCCCTCCGGCTCCGGCCTCCCGGCCGCCTGCGGCCCCTCCGGCTGCCGCCCGTCGCCCGCTGGGGCTCCCTCGGGCTCCCCTTCCTTCCCCCTCCTTCTCTCCCTTCTTTCCCATCTCTGTCCCGCCTGTCTTTTCTCCTCCTTCCGCCTTTGTCCCTCGTCCCTTCGCTCCTTGTGTTCCTCCTTCTCCCTCTGGCTTCCCTCCGTTCACTCCCGGTCCTTTTGTCCCGCCTGTTCCCTCTGTGTCTCCCTTTCTGATCTGTCTCTCCGCTTTCCCGGCCCTTTGTCAGCTCCTGTCCTATGTTCTGTCTCTTGCCTTGTTTTGTGCTTCGGTCCTGTTCCCCGTCGTGCGTTAATTCTGTTCTTGTTTTCCAGGTCCTGTTCTGGTCTCGTCCCGTCCGTCGCCCCCTTCCTTGGCGCGCCCGGTGAAGCGCGCCTTTGGGGGGGGGGTTCTGTCATGCCCGGCTCGTCCGCTCCTCGTGTGTGCCACGCCCCCTAATTACCCACGTGTGATTTCCTGATCCTGCCCAGTCGTGTCTTGTTTCCTGCTGCCTTGTTCCGTGTATTTAAGTCCTGGTCTCCCCAGTTTGCTTTGTCTGTCATTGATGTTAGTGGCGTTACATGTCTCCTGCTCCCCGTTACCTCATTAAACCCCCGTTTTCCTGTTATCCCGCTTGCCTGCCTGCTCCTTCCACGCCCTACCGCACGATCGCCGCTTACCTCCGCGACCGGTCGTGACAACCACAACCTCCCTCTTCCTAGGGGGAGGGGGCTCCTCAGTGCCCAAGGGCCCACCTGCCTCCCCAGTCCGTTCCGGCTCTAAAGCTGGAAGAACCTGAAACCTGTTCGCAGTCACCTCAGGTGATGCCGCCTCTGCAACGTGTGTACGCCCCTTCCTGCGTCTACGACCTACGGTCACCCAGCTCTCTCGACCTCTCTGCTCTTCATTCTCCCCCCTCCCGGCTAGTGGTGTACACACCTTATCCCTAAAAGGCGTATTAACTTGCTCCTCTAACTCACTGTTGCATTGGATGAGAGCCAGTTGCTCCTCAAGGCCGCGAACCTTGACCATGAGCGAGTCCACTAGCTTACATCGCTCGCAGATGAAGTCCGACTGGACACTAACGTCCAGAAGGGCAAACATGTTGCAAACGCAACACTGAGCCGGCCCCATAATTAACTAACTCACTATGACCCCGTACTCCCAGCCCAGTAAATTTACATAGCGTATTTAACTTTAAAGATTAAAGTTATTATTGGCAAAACCCTAATCCTAACTATGACAACCTTAACCCCTACCCAGCCCTAACCTTAACCATAAGTAATACGGGACTTTTGGTATTTTAGTTCATCAATTGCATGGACAGACTTTTTATAACATTGAGTTTTCCATTGTGGGAACTGGAAAAATGTCCTCACAAGGTCAAAGTAACAGGTTTTCTCTCTCTCTCTCTCTCTCTCACACACACACACACACAGTCTACTTAAAAGCTGAACTTACCTGTTAAATTACATTGGGACAGCTGACAGAATATTGATATTCTCAGAAACAGCACCTTAATCATTCTAGTAAAATGTCAAACAGTTTGGTGTCTGGGTGCTATGTGACCCAGATCATAACTGTAATACTCCTGTGTCCTGACATGCAGACACTCACAGCACGGCATCTGTGCAGGGGGCTGATGACAGCCATTGGCAGCTGATGATGGACACACTGCAGGCTGCAGCGAGCAGCTCGCCCACACAGCGATGGACCCGAGCAGCAGCTGGTGGCGTGTGCGGTGCCCGATATAAACCGGCACATGCAGCAGACACTTTTACAACATGTGGTTAGAGGTGAGACAACACAGATCACAGGCGTATCAAACCTTTGCAGTTCGTCCAGTTTGTGCAGCAACTGAGCATTTTCAAGTGACAGGAGCGCCCCCTGTTGCTTGGAGGACTGGGTGCGGTTGAGTAATGCTCCCTTTTCCACTCTCTGGTGCATATGTTAAGTATTGGTTAGGGGTCTGGTCGCAGTAACACAGGTAGGAAACTGAGTCAACTTTTTTTTTTTTTGAACTAATAGGTGTTAGTGAAACGCATGACGTAATATGCTACTGGAAAAACATTGATAAAGCAGATAAAACAACAGCAGCAAATGGACACACTCACTGCAGTGTTCTGTTTTCTTGCATGACCTCCTGCAGCAAGAGGACCCCTCTGTCGGAGGGTCAGTTTCAACCTTCCCTAGCAGCTCACTGCTGCCATCTACAGGTGGGAAGAGTCTTTAATTAATTAATTTATATAACAATCAATTCAGCTGCACAGTTTCACAAAAAAAATAAAAAATTTAAACATACAGCAGGCAGAAACGGGTACAGAAGATCTTCTGGCCGATTTTTCCACTGAGGAAAGATGTTGTCGAAGCAGCATGTTCTCCCTGCGCAGCAAACAGCAGTAAATAGTGGCATTACTCGTGATTTGTGTATTCAGATACCATCCTTCACCCCAAAATCTGCCGATATTATACTTTGCCTTTTTTTTTTCGAGAGTGAATAACAAAATAAAATAAATCACATAAGCAGGTTCAGCTAAGCTCATAATGACCTATCCCAGGAACCAAACCTGAGCAGTTGCCAACACACCGCGGGGCCAATTTAGACTCACCAGGCAACCTATCCTGCACTCTTTTGGATTGTGGGAGGAAACTGGAGCGCCTGGCAAAAACCCCCACGCACATGGGGAGAGTGTACAAACACCACACAGAGAGGACCCAGGACCAAACCCAGAACCTTCTTGTTGTGAGGCAGAAGCACTAACCACCATACTGCCCACGATCATTACATCGCATGTACAGTAATAATGCTGAGAGTTGCTTCTCCTTAATTACACTGCAGAGACGTAAACTGTGCCTTATTTGCCCTTAAGCTCATAATCTCTCGATTTTCCTTTGAGAAGAGGCTTGGTCAGGCACCTGACAACTTGTTGCAACAGTCTCCTACAGTATGTATTCCATACCTATTATATCAGCCATTAATGCCACATACGAGTATAATTCTGCATACACTGTTATGGTCCATATAAATAACTAGATAATTTTCAATAATTAAAAATAAGAACCATATAGTATATAGTGTTGGCATGGTGGCCTCCCATTTCCAGGTATACAGGCCACTCGAACCCCAGCCATGTTCTGTGTGTGTGTGTGTGTGCCTCTGTGCCTGTCTGTATAGACATTGCATGTCATGAATACATCACATTAGTGATGGATTTATACCAAAATTTTGACTTTGATACTGATACCAGCTTTGGGATCTTGCTATTAAAACTAAATCAATAATGTAAAATATTCCCATTTAAAAGTTATGTTGCCTTGAACTAAACAGGTTGATTTATCAATTGGGGTGGCATGGTGGTGCAGTGGTTAGCACTCTTGCCTCACACCTCTGGGACCCGGGTTCGAGTCTCCGCCTGGGTCACATGTGTGTGGAGTTTGCATGTTTTACCCATGGTGTCGTGGGGTTTCCTCCGGGTACTCTGGTTTCCCCGCATGGTCCAAAAACATGCTGAGGCTAATTGGAGTTGCTAGATTGCCCGAAGGAATGCATGTGAGAGTGAGTGTGCCCTGCAATGGGCTGGCCCCCCATCCCGGGTTGTTACCTGCCTCGTGCCCATTGCTTACGGGATAGGCTCCGGATCCCCCGCAACCCAGTAGGATAAGTTTGGGAAATGGATGGATAGATGGATATACAGACAAATTAAGTAGGTTTTTACATATATAATGACAGCATACAGTTTTTAAAAGATAGCAAAATTCTTCTTGTGTACATCCATCCATCACTTTTGTTATTCACAATGTTCAGAGATCGCATTATGAGGGCAACTTATGCTCCTCCCTCCACTCAAAGTCAGCTATTTTTGAAATAAGAGACAGAACATTTGAATTCACAGCTTGTCTTTTTGCTCCTTTCTCCACCTTGAAGCCCCTTTCTGGGTTAATTTGGTGATTTACATATCTTTTCAAGCATGTAAATGCACTGTCACAAAAATGGCACTTAAATGCTGCAAACTTGACATCTCAAAATGTTGAAAGAACAGTTGCTCATTACAATGAACTTACTTTGACATTGAGACATTGACATTCATGATCATGAAATAAAAAGCTTGCTGTCAGAGGTAGGGGAAGAAGATGTGTAATTGTATTTCAGACAGCTGTACAATTTTAAAATAGTGTCTATAGCAATGTTTACATATTCTTTAGTGTCAGGTTCGCCGCGGACACTGGGGAGCGGGTGATCGCTTAGGCAGGCAGAGGGAGCACCTGCTCGGGAGCCGCGGGCAGAGGGAGCGCCTGCTCGGGAGCGGCGGGCAGAGGGAGCGCCTGCTCGGGAGCCGCGGGCAGAGGGAGCGCCTGCTCGGGAGCGGCGGGCAGAGGGAGCGCCTGCTCGGGAGCCGCGGGCAGAGGGAGCGCCTGCTCGGGAGCCGCGGGCAGAGGGAGCGCCTGCTCGGGAGCCGCGGGCAGAGGGAGCGCCTGCTCGGGAGCCGCGGGCAGAGGGAGCGCCTGCTCGGGAGCCGCGGGCAGAGGGAGCGCCTGCTCGGGAGCCGCGGGCAGAGGGAGCGCCTGCTCGGGAGCCGCGGGCAGAGGGAGCGCCTGCTCGGGCTGCGCTGGAGCCGCGGGCACAGGAGGCGGCGGCTCGAGCTTCGTAGCAGGGGCCGGGGCTCTCCGGATCTGGATCAGCCTCCTGAGGCCCTCTACTAATCTCTCCAGATTCTCCTGCAGAGAGGCGGGAGGTGATGCAGCGAAGTCACGCTGTAGCTGCGCAGCGAGCTGGTCCTCCTCTGGGAGCCTTGTATGGCCGGCTCGTCCATTACCCTCCAATAAAGTCCCTGGAGGGTGAAGTATCGATTTGCGAGGGCCGCGTGCGTAACTGGAACCACCAGCGGAGGCGCAGCGGTTGCAGCTGGCAGAGGAGAAGGGAGTGCCTCGGGCTGGGCGGCTGCAGGCGGCGGGACCTCCAGGTCCCGCACAGGAGAGACGGGCGTGGCCCCTTTAAGGGTGCGGGGCACCCGCGGGATAGCGTCCCGCACCACTCTGGCCCCTCTATTAGCCAGCCGCTCGGGCCGGAAGTAATACCGCTCGAGGGGTGGCTGCAGCTCCTCGGTGACCGGCTCCCGTTCATGGAGCAGGAGGAGTTCCTCCTCCTACTTGCTCCCAAAGCCTGGCGAGAGAGGAAGCTCCCAGGCTGATCGTCGGCTCATCGGGTCTCCTTCTCCTCTGCTTTCTCTTCTTGTGGTCCGTCATTCTGTCAGGATCGCCGGTTAACGGGTGCGGCGAACAGGTAGACAGACGGGCAGGAAACAGGCAAGGCAGGCAGGCAGGATACGGGGAAAAACGGGGATTTATTTCGGTAACGGGGACTTGGAAACATCTGACGCAGACTAACATCAGTGACAGACCAGGAACCAATGCAAGACACGGACTGAAATACACAAGGCTGGGCAAACATAATCAGACACAGCTGGGTACGATCAGGAAAGCACACGTGCGTGGCACACACGAGAATCGTACGAGCTGGGCGTGACAATTTAGTAAGTCTTGTCAGTTCTCCTTATGAGATATTCAGCTCGTGCGTTTTTGAAAAGCTTGATATTATATTAATGTTTGGATGAAGAAATAATTCACTGTAAAAATAAATGTTTTCAATCCAATATCAGATTGTGGCTTCAGAGTTTAAGGAAAACCTGGACAAAGCTGTTAAAAGATGTGAGAACCTCCTGATACTAGCTGGATGTCTGCAAAGCATCACTGTCAGCAATAAAAACGAACTGGTGCAAGACATCATTAATTGGTTTGTCCTTCAGCACAAGGACACACTTTGAAAGGTGTGTTCATCATTATGTATTATCCATGTTCAAAGTTTTTAGGCCATTCAAAATTAGTGTTTTTTTTCCCTATTTTATAGGTTCCAGGATGGTCTTTGTTGCCGTGGACTACTGGATGCTATCCAGAGCCATCCAGGCGTATTCAGAACAGTATTTACAAAGATCAACGAAAAGCTTGAGAGTATTGAACAGCTGTTTACAGAACAAAGGTCTGAGCGAGGGAGCGACACATACGAAAATGAAGCCATCTGCCATTGGAGAGACTATCTCTTGGATGCTAAGAGTAAGTATTCCTCAACCACAATTAGAACCAAACTTAGAAGGATGTGGAATTCTAAAGAATGATAATTCTTCATAATATCAGCACTCTATCCATCCATCCATCCATTTTCCAAACCGCTTATCCTACTGGATCGCGGGGGGCCCGGAGCCTATCCCGGAAACAATGGGCACGAGGCAGGGAACAACCCAGGATGGGGGGCCAGCCCATCGCAGGGCACACTCACACACCATTCACTCACACATGCACACCTATGGGTAATTTAGCAACTCCAATTAGCCTCAGCATGTTTTTGGACTGTGGGGGGAAACCCCACGACGACATGGGGAGAACATGCAAACTCCACACACATGTGACCCAGGCGGGGACTCGAACCCGGGTCCTATGGAATATTATTTAGTACTATATAACGTAGAATACAAGTATTATGATATTATTAAAAAGTATGCCAAATATCCATGATGTAATCATTACAATATAAACATTATAATGTAATCAACACAATGTAATCAACTGAGTATGTATTTGCACCTTTTGTTAGTCTGAGATTCTGTTAGTTACTTTATGTTAGTCCTGAATCTATGAATATTCAATTTTATTAGCGTATATTTTATCACTATATTAAAGGACAAATATATTATCAACCTTTTAGTTAGACAATGTGTAAAAGGCTGAAACTGCCTAGGTTTACTACTGAAGGAAGGGATTCGCCTGAGTTCACCAGAAGTTCACGGCTGAGCATTTTTAAAAAACCAAGTGGAGCTGCTCACGCCACCATTATGTTCAGCCGAGAGACCAAACGGTAAAAGAAATGATGGACAAACTTATCACCTAGGGGTGTGGATTTAAGGGAAAAAACAATTATTGTGAATGGCTGAAGGAATGATGATGCTTAAGTGACGAGATATTGTTAAATGATAAGAACTTATAAAAATTTGTGTAAAACAGTACTGGACACACTTTTACGTGTCTAGCCTTGGTTGTAACTTCATTGTTGCAATAAAGACTGAATTCTGGATACTGCACAAGCGGACCTCTGACTTCTGATTTGGCGGAGAAGGAGAAATAACCACGACAGTCCCAGAGGTGTGAGGCGACAGTGCTAACCACTGCACCACCATGCCGCCCCCTATCAGCACTCTAACCACATATATTTAAGTACCATTCAGCCTTATTTACTTTATACATGAAGCCTGGCAAAAGCAGCCAGCCTTTACGGACACTGGAGGACATCCTTATTTTTGCCACCGGAAGTGAAAGCATTCCAGCTCTTGGCTGTAACCCTGCACCTACACTTGATTTTCTTCATCATTCTTCAAGGTTCCCTCAAGCCAGCACTTGTTCAAACATCTTAAAAATATCATGCCATGCCTCATATGAAGATTTCAAATGCGACATGGACTTTGGAATTAAGAATTCGCCTGGTTTTGGAATGGCTTGTTTACGCGTAGTTGATGTTGCATTGTATGAAATTTTTACAGTTTAAAACCCAGCAGTATTCTTCACTAACACTACTGGTTCACAGATTCAAGAAAGTTTTTAATAACTGAGGCTTTGTTATTGGTGCCAGCTTTTAGATACATGATTTTTCTGCTGTATCCACCAATTCTGTCACGCCCGGCTCGTCCGCTCCTCGTGTGTGCCACGCCCCCTCATTATCCACGTGTGCTTCCCTGATCTTGCCCAGCTGTGTCGCCCAGTCCCGTCTATTTCAGTCCATGTCTTGTCCGTCATGGATGTTAGTCGATGTCAGATGTTTCCTGGTCCCTGTACCGTGAATAAATTCCCGTTTTTCCCCGTATTCCGTCTGCTTGCCTGCTTCCTGCCCGTCTGCCTGCCCGTGCGATCACCCCCTTCACCGGCGATCACAACAAATTCCTCCTTGGATTATAATCCTCCACCTATTAAAAAATAAAGAAATCATTTAATATTTATATATTTTATATTCATTTTGTAACTATATTAAGATGATCTGGTCAAATTGAAGCAACAGTTTGATTTTCAGTAATAGAAATGTTCATAATATTTATGTAAATTGTTTATTACTAACTTGATTAACTTGTGATTGCCATCAATGTGCCAGAGTGCCCATGGCGATGGTACACTATAGCCTCCTCACTTGATGGTGTTAATTGTCAGGCCCCTTAAGAAAACACCAATGGGATTGACAGCCCTCATAACTTCCCTTAGCCTCTTTTTCTGCACCCTAAATTTTGAAAGACATAAAAAAGATTAATTGGTAATTCAAATTACTACAGACAGTAGTGAATGTACAGTATGTGCTGCAGTTACCTGCATACGTTCTGAGGCAAGCAAATATATATATATTTATAAAAAACTAAATTTGTTGTTTGATTATAGACAAATATGGTTGATGCTTAAGATTTATCTAAAACTTACCTCACTCCCATACTGCAAAGAAACCCTGACACTTTATTGTAGCCTGAATCTGGAAACTCTGTGATCACATTTGTCACCAGGTTATGCAGGTCTTCCTCAGATATTGATAAGTGCCATGGATTGAAAGTCCATGTTCTTCCATTCTTCTGTGGACAGTTCTTGTACTAATACCCAACATTTCTTCTATCTGTGGAACTGTGAAGTTATGGTCCAGGAAAAACTCCAACTGATCTTTGGTGACATTAATTTTAGGTTGACCTCTAGTACCTGTATGACTTGGTGTTACAACAAAACCTATGCAGACATTTTTGGGTTCACACTTCAAGAGCAGCTTTGCTCTTGACAGGTTTTCTAAAACTAAATCAGTTTCACGTTTCAGAAAACATCTGATTAGAGTAGTTTCTATCTGTTCTATTCTATAGTAAATAAAATCACTGTCGTCAAGAATTGGATTCTCAAGGTAGCGGACTGTGTTTTTAAGGACATCTGCAATACTGTCCAAATAATCTTGAGGAAGCCCTTGGAATCTGTAACAATATAGAACATATTATTAATTAACACCAGTATACCCCCACACTGCTTAATTACTGAATTTACATCTCCGATCACTAAATGCTGCCAAATTATGCCAAATAGATTTTCCTGCTATTATTGGGAAACTATTCATTGATATAGCTTATACCAACATTCCAGATTAACGGTGTGAAATGAACTTAAGAATGCAAATCCTTTTCCCAGGAACAAAAAGTAGACTAGGCCAATGGGTGAAGAAAACAAAGACAAATATAAACCTAATGTCAGTGTATTGTCATTGAGGTTTTGTACTCAGGCACCTCGCTGTAGACAAAAACAGAGACAGAAGTAAACACTGAGGCTCAGAGAAATAATCCTTATTCTTAGATGGACATCAACAGAGTTTGCCTTTCAGCGGGTACAGATTTATTCATACTTTATCCAGCAATGTAAAATATCTGAGCTGTGTCTTCAGGTGCACATTCATCCAGCTTCTAGCCACTCAACAACACACAAACACAGAACTAATACAACCTGCTAACGCCAATGGACACTATGGACACTCTCATGCACATCTACACTCACATCTGACCTCACATGGTCATGTTTACATCTGGACCCTTGCACAAAGTCACTTTAATAAGGCATCTTAAGGCACTTTTTTCATGCATACTTGCACACCATACTTCCTCCACCTAATTTCAATGTGAAAGAATTTCTATTGTACAGCATATTTCTATTTTTATTTCTATTATGTACAGTACACTTCTATTTTTATGTAAAGAATTCTCTTTTAGGTCACTGGCGGTCGTGTAAGCATTTCACTTCATATCGTACTGTGTACGACTGTGTATGTGACAAATAAAATTTGAATTTGAATTTATGCTTGTCAGGGTTTTGAGGTGCTGGAGTCCATCCCAAGAGGCACAGCACTGGAGGACAGGATGCAGGTCCACTTCTAGGCTATTAAAGGTACCACGCAGCCTGTATACATGTCATTGGACTGCCAGAGGAAACCCACGCCACGGTCAGCAGAGGTGGAATTTTACCCCTTTTAACTTGACTGGTGAGGCAACAGTGTTACTGTTGCCTAGTTTATATACAGACGAAGATAGAGATGCTTTATTGTCATTGTAAGTACAATGAGATTTAGTTTGGAACACGCCAGCAGATGCACAGTAAACTTACATTTAAATAGAATCCGAGGCATAAAACAGAATCAGAAAATAAATGATGTACAGACACTGTACATGTATACAATCACACACACACACAATAAGGTGCTGGTAAGTTGGTGGGTGAGCAATTCACAGAAGTTGAGCTTATCAAGTGTTTTAAATGCACATAAATATGGATATTGCACATGTGGGGTATTGCATCAGAATGTTTGAGATCAGTGCTGTGAGTTCAGAAGTGTGATGGATGTGAGGTAAAAACTGTTCCTCAGCCAGTTTGTGTCTGCGTACAGGGTTCTGCAGCATCTACCAGATGGCAGAGGTGTAACAAGTTTGTGTCCAGGGTGGGTTGGGTCGAAATTGTATTGATTTTCTCAACTTTGTGGTATTTATGAGAGCATCGAACAGGATAGTGAAACCCAGCTCTGTAGTTACTGTGATACCACCCTAGGGGGCACTGTTGCACTGTTACCACTGTTACTGTATACAGAAAATTAAACTGCACTTGGAAGGAATGTTTTTATGGTTTTATATACTGCCACATGTCATTGCTAGCGGATGGGACAAAGACCTGCCGAGGTCACCCTTGACAAATATAGTGGCCTTCTGTTTTACAGGTAGATGGAGGCTTTCTGTTTAATAAATTGGGGGCAGTTCTTTGTTTTAGAGGCATGCAGGTAAAGGTTCTGTTTTAGAGGTAGATGGAGGCTCTCTGATTTATAGGAAGGCGGAGGCTGTTTTATAAATGGATGGAGGCTCTCTGATTTATAGGAAGGCGGAGGCTCTGTTTTATAAATGGATGGAGGCTCCCCGTTTTAGACGCAGGTTGAGGCTCTCTGTCTCAGAACCTGACTCTCTTTTACCTGACAGTCACGCTGGCTTCCATCTCACCAGGAAGCAGAGTGACAGAGTGACACCCACTATATAAGTGACCCACAATCGGAGCCCGATGCCAGGGTGACACAGCCAAAAAGGGATGTGTCAGTAGAGGCAGAAATCAAATTAAAAATGAGCAAATTGTGTGCCGTGCGACACAGTGCTGCCGGCAAGCTTATGTTTCCGGTTTCATAGGAATTTTCATTTCTATTTATAAGCTTCATAATTATTTTGTGCTAGTCTAATACATCATACATAGACAGGTGCAGTAAAAGATGGTCTTAGAAACTCGATTAAGTGACAAACTTCTGATATTTGTTGATAAAAAAGTTTGTGAGAGAAAGCATTTTTTGTGCTTCCGGATCAAGGCGTCACTTAACTGTAATAAATCAACAAATATTTTAACCAGTAAGGTATAATTTAAAGCCGTATACGTAAATGTTAGTGAACACCTTAGTAAGTAACTGTTAATTAGGTAATACTTGCTGTTATATGTGTACAGTAGCTTTGTAGCTTGTGTAGCTGTACTTAGCTGTCCCAGTAAGATTACACAGTAAGACATGAATGTTCATGCGATGTTCCAGTGAAGTAAAAGGGCATCTTAATTTACGTAGCAAATTATTTTATACAAAATAACAGCTTTTTCTGAGTTAGCAAGGGCAGCCCGTCCCTGAGCAGTATGGGGTTAAGGGTGAAGTCATTTTGCCAGCAGTGAGAGTTGAACCAGCAACCTTCTGATCACAGGCATAGCATCTTGACCCACTGAGGTGCACAGCAGCACACCCCTCGACGGTCACCTTTCACACCAAGAGTTTGTGCTGTGACTTCATATCACTGGAGGAAAATTGTCCCTCTGTTCTCCTCACTCTGAGATCTGAGATGTACGGTAATCACATGAAGCTCACTGCCGCTGTCCTCCTGACCCACCATTAATCAGCACACATAAGAAATTAGAAAAAAATGAGGATTTGCCTTTAAAAGGCTTGTGATGAGATACTATTTGACGGACAGATAATTGACAATAATGACTTTCAATGTCTTTTTTATTGATTTTGAAGACAAAAAAAATCTAGAATTTAATGTATTACCTCTTGCTCTATTTTCACACTGTACTCTCTCATATTGGCACATTAGTGATACACACACAAACACTGTTTCCCGTTCCTTTTGAAGGTTACTTGATGTCTTCCTACGATTCATGAGAACCTGTCGGATAAGTTGACGGTCATCTCTGCCATTAGAATGTCGCTTCCGCCCTTTACCTGGCTGGTTTCTGGTCGTTCCCAGTGTCTCCTCAAATTGTTCCTGGGTACTGCTGTCTCAGAAATTTTGAACCTGGAAGCAACCTACTGCTCAGCGTAGCCAAATCACACAGATGTTACAGCACGTTCTTCGCCACTGCAACAGAAAGGAAAGTCCACTCACCTCTCTCGTGGCCCTTCTTGCCTTCAGAGTCAGTATTGAGTGATATGTCTGCTGTCTGAGGTTGGCCTTTTTGGGTTGCTGAGTAGTAAATACTTTGGAGGGCAGGGGGTGGTTTTTGTGTGTGGGGGTGGGGGGGCATACACATGATTCTGCAGTTTGAGTATGCTTCCCATCACAACGCCAACACTGTAATAAAGCTTACTGCCGTTACACTGCATTGATGTGATTGAGGAGCAGGGGGCCAGTGGGCATGGGGGAATTTATTTTTATCTGGCATTATTTGAAAATGAACCGCTGGCTTTAACTCAAAGCCCAGGGTTCCCTCGGAAAGTTCACAGAAAGCACAGTGTCTTTGTTGAGAGTTCAAGTCTAAGACTGGGTCTGTTTTAAGGACTAGTAACTCAGGTGGCTCAACTGCATTTTATTTATCTATGTCTTAAAATATCACGTTTATATGTCTCTATTTATATTCTATTCATCATTCCATTGGCTCTATAACCAACGAGAACGATATTTCACCTCAGTGGATCATACAGCTGAAGAACAGAATAAAAATACTTTGCTGGGTGTTTGTTTTATCAATGACTGTAGTGACTGAAATCCCACTGTGGAGAGAAATGCAATCCTGAGGCCCCGCCCCCGATCATGTGACCCAGTAAAATCAGTTAAATGTGACTGAAATGTCAGGCCTAGTCACTGAAAACCTGTAAACTTTGACAGGTAATAGCACTGCTGCATTCGTGTGGCAACATTTGAAAAACCCATGAAAGCCACGTTTCGCTTTGACCTCACAGTAAGGCAGCTGGGGCCTCCATAATTACAACATGAATGAAAAGTGACACCTCGACAGTGAATATTACACCTGTGCCATTCCGCAGGCTTCAGGCATCGTTCGTCTGAGAATAACAATGTCAGGTTTATGTGTCGTGTCAGAAGGGTGAAGGTTATAATGAAATGGAATGTTAAATCCCTATGCTCTACTGTTTAACCTTCAGGCAGAAAGTGTGCAGCATCTATAAAATGTCTGAAATATGCGTTTGTGTAACGACCAAACAACAACAACAACAAAAGATCAGTTTATTGATAGCAAAAGTTTTTGCATATAATTAGCTTACATATAAATCCCATGGGGGCAGCATGGTGGTGCAGTGGTTAGCACTGTTGCCTCACACCTCTGGGACCCAGGTTCGAATCTCCACCTGGGTCACCTGTGTGTGGAGTTTGCATGTTCTCCCCATGTCGTCGTGGGGTTTCCTCCGGGTTCTCCGGTTTCCCCCCACAGTCCAAAGACATGCAGAGGCTGATTGGACTTACTAAATTGCCTGTAGGTGTGCGTGTGAGAGTGAATGGTGTGTGAGTGTGCCCTGAGATGGGCTGGTCCCCCCATCCTGGGTTGTTCCCTGCCTCGTGCCCATTGCTTCTGGGATAGGCTCCGGACCCCCCACGACCCAATGGGATAAGCGGTTTGGAAAATGGATGGATGGATAAAACCCATACTTATGGAATGATTAAAAGATGAGGTTCTGTATGTTTTCATTAGACTAATGCTGTTTGACTTTCCACACTTGGCAGCAGCCTTTGCAGGGAATATGCACACACTATCCTGGGCAAAGTGGAGACATCATCACCATCCTCACCATCATCACCATCACCATCAAAGGCTGTGTTTGAAATGTCCACTCGTCCACTATATAGTTAGTCATTTTGAAATGCTGCTCAAATTCTCAACTATATATTTCACCCACTTTACAGTGCACTGCAAAACAGTGTGAGGCACACCAAAATGCAGTGTATAGAAACTGTACCCTACGTCTGTCGACTTAGACCATCATGCATCATGCCTGTCACGTGAGTGTTGAAACCATATTTGAGAAACTTTTCACGGTCTGAATTATAACCATTAACCGTTGTTAAGTAGCTTGCACATTAAATACTTGCATGTGTGCTTACATAGTGGTAGGGCTACCACTGCCTTAAAAACTCATTTTATTGTATTTGATTGCTTTACATGGGCAAAGCTAACACACAATAAATATAGTGTTGAATATTAATATAAAATACCATAGTTACAGCTGCAGTCCCCATCGTGCTTGTGTAGGTGGATACAGTGCAGTCAAGTACATTAATAACAGAGTTACATGTACAAATTTGCATTATAAAGTTTTGTTTTATTTTTACTTAAGCGTTGTGAATGAATGTCAATTACAATGAGGACTTGTCCAAAAATAGCAACGTTGGTGCCCATGTTCTGGTGTGTTTTGTATTACAATTAGTACAACTAGTACTATCACAAAATATATAACAAATCAACAAGTACATTTTTCAGCGTTGTAGTTTCACACTATATATTGGGATATTCTGGCATTTCTTTCTGTGACAGAGATAGCAATTACAAATTTCTGGTGCATAATTATGTAGCAAAATTACAAAATAACATCCCCCTAGTGTACGAAGTACATCCACCGTTATCTGCCTTTATCCTCTAGCGAATGTTCTATGTAGCGAAAACTATAGAGTGAGTGAATGAGCAAACAAGCGGACGTTTTGAACACAGCCGAAGTCCAATTTGAGTATTTTCTGGAAAGAGGCTCTTGTAGTTCTTCTTGTTCTTTAAAGTGGATCATTAATTAAAATCATTTAGAAATTGTGTCTGACAATAACTCATTTTATTTAATGGCTCTCCCCCATGACATAGCTATGACATAAACACTGTCTTGCGGAGCATGACTCCCTGGACGGCCAAGGTGCATATTTTAGGTCCTGGAATGAGACACTGGGTACTTCACACATGACCATGGGGTCAATGCGTTGAATTGGGGAGGCGGGGGGTTAGACTTGGCCAAGTATAGGAAGAACAGAACAGAGATTCTTGTCATACCAGCCACTGTGTCACCAAGGAGGGTCGGGGTCAAGGGCCGTGAGTCTAGTACAGACATTGTCACCAGGCAAGTCGTTACAGCCAGTACTACACGCATGCAGCTGACACGCATGGCAATGGTTTGGGCTTGGTGGGGGGGGGGGGGGGGGCTTCTGTATATCAGAATCAGAAGGCTCAGGATTCGTAGCTCTGTTACATACAATGTTCAAAAGTTTGGAAACACCTCCTGTTCTTTGTTAATCAACAGGACAGTGACCCAAAACACGTCTCCTGGCTATGTGAGGAGAGTGATGGAACCAGCCAGCACAGTCACCTGGGCCAAACCCAGCTGACACAGTTTGGGAAAAGCATCCAAAGAGTGTCCAGAATGTTCTGGTGGCTGCCAATCCTGGGTTGTTCCCAGCCTCGTGCCCATTGCTTCTGGGATAGGCTCCGGACCCCCGGCGACCCAGTAGGATAAGTGGTTTGGAAAATGGATGGATGGTTCTGACTGACACCAGGTGAAGTGGGAGGTACGACCCGCTTTGGTTTCGAATGAGACGGCAGAACGAGTGCAGACACAGACGGATGGATTTTTTTGGCCATTGTACCATTTTGGGTATGAACTGCTTTCCAATCACAGCTTGCTTTATATATGTATTTAGAACCCTGTTAAAAGTAAGACACTGAATTTATCACTGTTAAGTACTTGCTTACCTTTCACCAGTGATGCACATTTCTATCAATTAAATGAATGTTAGATTTAACAGACAATTTCATAAAAAGCGACATTTTTGAGAAAGCAGGGCCAAACAGTGCCTGGAGTAACGGGGGGTTAAGGGCCTTACGGAGGGGCCCAGTAGTGACATTGAACAGGTGACCTTCCCATCATAGACATAGCATCCAAACTCAATGAGCCAAACAGCGCCCCCACTGGATTGCTATGTGTTTTGCAGCTCAGGTGATTTTTTTTCCTACATGTTGATTTAAATGTGGCTGGTATTACTACACCATGAAGCTTCTCCTCTTCCTCAACACCCTCTTCATGGCATCAGGATGCTGGTTACCCATGGAGACCCTGGAAGTTTGGATCAGGAAGGAGGCAAAGGGCCAAGCATCCTATGGCATATGCAAATCACTGCAAATCACTGCGTGCAGTGTGCAGAGGTTAGGTGACACATACCATCCTGTAGCTCAGAGATGGAGGAAGGGAGAGAGCTCTTTGGTCCTGGAGAGGAAATACATAAAACCTCACAGGAAGCAGGAGTATTTATCAGGGTCTCACAGCCTCATTCTGCCCTCCTAGACATGTCTATCTACCTGCCTGTCTGTCTGCCTGCCTGTCTATCTGCCTTCCTGTCTCTCTATCTCTCTACCTGCTTGCCTGCCTGCCTCTCCATCTGTCTGTCTATCTATCTGCTTGCCAGTCAGTCTGTCTGTGTACCTGCCTACCTGTTACACTGTGGACAGCTGCTGCATTCACAGCCAGAGCGCAAATACCAGAGTAAACGACTTTAATATCTAAGAATGTTCCTTGCTGATCATGACTATTGACACAACATTGGATAGTGAAGTTGACTGAAGGGTAACAGCTTCCCGCTGTTACCCTTCAGTTACCAATAAGGGTACACTCACTCAGTGTGGTCTTTTCCAGTGCAGACCTCCTCACGTCGACCTCCAAGAGACGAGCTCATGTCTTTACCACTGAATTAGCTTCAGCCCCCAGGCCTGTTTCATAAAACATTTACATTTTCACTTACAGCACATATGTCCCCGTTATATAATTTCCATTTTTCCATTTTCATTTAGTCTACATGTATATATCATTAATCATTACTCCATCCGGGAATTTTACATGTCATATACTAACATACACTGTACATATGCGCATCAAAATATTTTTTTCACCAGCTTCTGGGAAAAACAAAATATATAAAAAGATAGATTATCATAACTAAGACTGAAATAACAAAAAACCCATAAAATATTACAGTAAAACGAAAGTGATGAAGATGATGATGATGAAAACCCTTTATTGCTGTTGCAATATACCATGTCACTAGTCACGAGTACCAGCGAAAAACAGGCCATCAACCGACCATACATGTACACAAACATCACAGTAGGGGGTAGACAGGTCGGGAGACAGGGGCAAACAGAGAGAAGAAAAGAAACAGAATAACCCATTGCTTCCGGGATAGGCTCCGGACCTCCCGCGACCCAGTAGGATAAGCGGTTTGGAAAATGGATGGATGGATGGATGGAATGTGTATACATAATATTTAGTGTAGTAACTGCTTCTGGCCAACAGGGGGCCACAGGCAAACGTGTGATTTGAGTGGTGACAAACGCTGCTGCTACAGGTCATGGTCGGGCTCCTGCAATCATCCATCCATCCATGCATGGAGGAGAGCACCAACTTTTATGGAGGAATAAGAATCATTTCCTCTCTGCCCGCTTGACTGGGCTTGATAACTGGTCACTAGAACTGGCATTGAGGAGGTACCACGGCTCATCTGACATGCCCCTGCACCCTTCTGTGCCATCTGTGCAAGGCTGCGTTTTTTTATAACCTCTATGCAATATTTCTGAAGCCTAACCAAACCCCATTTCTTCCTTCCTACCACGGAATACAGTGCAGCACTACACACTGGACTAGAGTCTATCAGGCAACACAGGGCACAAAGCTGGGTTCACCCGGGACCATCATGGGGCAAACCACCCTCCAGGCACTTTGGAGATACCCATCAGCCTCACTGTATGTCTTTGGACTGCAGGTGGAATCTAGAACTGCCAGATCCGTGCGTGAGAGAGAGAACATGCAAACTAGGAACACACAGGTCAGAAACAGGAACCAAGGTTCCTAAAATAAACTGGAGAAATGGCTCAGTGATTTCTTCCATCAGTAACTGGCATGCTGTATAGACAGTCCTCTGTATCGAAACTCAACCATAATCTGCGCCAAACATCCAGAAATATCCGCACTAATCACATCTCTTGTTTGCATCACTGACTGAGCTTGCAGAAGAGACCGCTGGAACGTACCAACTCCAATGAGGAACATAAAGTAAGCTTCAGTTGTTAGTATGGCTATGGACTAGCTTCAAGTAGTTGCAACTTTTCCTCCTTAAAAGTTATATTACTGGTCCTCACGCTGTGGGTGTCTTCAGGGAAGGATCTAAATCTATATTTTCTGGGGGTGCCACTGAATGTCCATAGCTGGACAAATAATCATGCAAAAGCATTTATTTCCTATTATGAAATTGCTCAGGTTTGTTTTATTAATGTATTTACGAAAATGAAATTGTGCAACTTTTAAAAGAATAAGGGCATCATACATACATGTGGTAGTAAATATTCAGTGATTCTCATTTAGCATTTTGAGTCCCAGCTGTGAGCCTCAGAGCCCCATGTGTCTCAGGGTAAAGCAGATGCTATAAATCCTTTGGCTGTACAGCTGTCATGTTCTATTTGTGAGAATAATGTGTACAAAGAAGAGTGGAGTCAAAATCAACAAGCATGCAATGACATTAAACACCCAGATTACCTGCTAATCGCATACAGAAATGCCTCAAATTTAACCAAGGACGACATTTTCCAGGTCATTTTTCTGTCTGAGGAAATGCATGTAGACGCATACACGGTACTGAAGAAAAGTCGTAGGCAGTCAAAGAAAATGTTTAAAGCTATTTATGTGGCTAGAAAGTGTAGTAAAATGCTCAGAAAAAAATAATGTAAAACAAAAACTAACAAGAATTTGTTCTGTTCTCCAAAAAGTTACTGATGTCTTGTTGGATGGCTAAATGGACACCACTTCAGTTCCTAAACCTCTATGAAGTTAAATTTTACCAGACAATTAAACGTTTGCGCCAGTACCTGTCCGATCCTGTCCTGTGTGTCTTGTGTCCTTTTGATCAGCAGGTGTCGCTCAGTGGGTTGAGTACATGGCTTAGAAGCTAAACCCCTCCAGTCATGAGTTCACCTCTTAAGGTTTTATTGGTTTTTGGTTTCCTTAGTATCTTTTGTCTCTCTTTGTGTCCCTGTTTAAGGTGTAACCTGCTTGTCTAACTTTGTTCTGCTTAGACTCTTATTCCAAGTCTTCTCTAGCGTTATTAACCCTTAGTGTTTAAGGTTTCTTAATTTCGGTCCTTGTTACGCCGTCTGCTTCTTGTTGTCCTGTGCTGATTGGTTATTTTAGTTGTTCCACACTGTTATGCCCTGGTACAGTGGAGATAAAAAATGTACACATCCCTGTTAACATGCCAGGTTTTCATGATGTAAAAAAAAAAAAAATTGACCACAAGTCATTTCAAAACTTTTTCCACTTTTAACGTGACCTAAAATCTATACAATTCAACCGAAAAACAAAAATGTGTTTGGGGGGAAAAAATTTTAAACAAGAAAAGTACATAAGCTAGCTAAGTGCGCACACCCATAAACTAATATTATGTTGGAGCACCTTTTGATTTAATTACAGCATTCAGGCTTTTTGGGGACACACCTGCCATCAGTTAAGTGACTGATTAACCCCAAATAAAGCTCAGCTGTCCAGGTAGGTTCTCTCATGACCTTTACTCAGTTGTATCTTACACCAAAAGTCATATTTCACAGAAAGCTTACAAAACATGAAAAGGATCATATTGCAGAAAGGTGTGTCAGCAGGAAGGGCAAGTTTCCACGGCCTTAGATACCATGAAACACACCGCAGAGTCACCAAGAACTGGACGTCCCTCCAAGATTGATAAAAAGACAAGAACTGGTCAATATATGTTTTATTATAGCATCTGGTCCTTTCACTCAGTCATACTGTTTAATGAAATACCGAAATAAAATTATATACATTTATAAAGAACAAACCGTATCATTAAAAATATCTTGCGTTATCAGAATGAAGCACGTACTGTAATTGAAGGGACATTTGGATACTAAAACCAACTGTGCAACACAGAGACGGCTGTGCTACAGGTACCACCAGACTTGTCTTTGAAATATTCCTGCACACACACACACTATATTATATATACATACATATAAATACACACATACATAGATACTGTAATAGCTTGGATTCAACCACGAGAGGGCAGTAGTAGCATATAGTTATAAGCAGCACAGGAGGGAAGTCGAAGAAGGCAACACAGTGAAGTTGAGTGTGTGTGCGTTAGACCCGGAGCTGAAGTTAATAAATATTGAACCTCATCATCCCCTAATGTGTCTCGGCGCACACACATACATATACACAGACGAGGTATAACAGAGGAAGCAGGATTATAAAACACACAGCAACATGAACACACAATGACCGAGTAAACAACTGAGCAGAGGCAGGCAGTTAAACAAGCCAACTGGGCTAATAAGAGGATCAAAGTGTGGGACATCAGACAATCGACCAATCACAGAGGGTGCAGGACAACGAGCAACGATTGGAACAATTACCAGGCACTGACCCTAGAAAACACAAACCACTAACTCTGAAGACTACACTGGGATAACAAGGAACAAAAATAAATGGAGCTAGACGAGAACAGCGGCCTGTACTACGAAGCGGAGTTACTGGCTTATCGGGGTATCTTGTCGAACTTGAGGTAGTCTGGGCAAAATGTAAGTGAACGAATATGAAGTCCATTTAAACTGCAGTACCTTAAATCCGACAAGTTACAGAAACTGCAGCTTGTGCAGTACATCTTAATGAAAGACTTCCAATTTCAGAGGGAATTAAACTGAAAATTGTAGTGACGTATCTTCAAATAATATCTGAGAAATCAAATACACAGCTCAGATTCCAAATTTAATTTAAAAGAACAAATTTCAGACATAAGGAATACATTTATGGAGTCTTCAATTTAGCAGCGCCCTCTAGTGGATTCGGTCGAAACGGCATCCCCTTTTAAGGAGGCACGGATCCTGCGAAGAAGCTGGAGAATTAGAAGACAACTTCAGCCTTGTCGCGGTATAACAAAACTTTGGTTGATAAGGTTGAGTTGACACTGCAGGTTCATTTCATACAAGTTTAATATATTTTCCCTAAGAAAGCACCCTGGAATAGTACTAATGAGGTAATCAACGCACATTGTACATTCTTTTACGTTATAACAGTAACACAATCTTTCGGCTATTGTGGCATTGCTCATCCCAAAAATCAATGACATACGCACCAGGCATTTTAAAGAACGTATGCACACAAATAAAAAGCTGTGATACTACAAGCTGGGGAGGCGGGATCCTGCACCCGATCAGCGAAAATCTAATTTACGGTTAGATTATTCAAATTGCGTCTCATTTTTAGGCTCTCCTCAATCCTGATTGTGAAGCTTTCCTGCAGTGTTGTATTTACAGTGAACACCACATTCTTTCATTCCGCAGTCAAGCTGTCCCTTAAGCAACGTCTTATGGGATTGTTCTGGAAGCACGCCTAGAAAAGTACACACGTGTTCTCGTTGTAAGGTTTACCTTTGAAGTCTTCGCAAGATGCTAAGAGTCACCGTTACCAGGAAACCCACCCAATAGACTGTAATGTCACAGCAATTTCCTTACGCTGCCACCGCCTCTTTTAACCGGTCAGGTCGTCGTCCCCAGATTCCTCACAAAAACCCACACAGAACACGGTAACAAATACACTTTCCTTTATTCTTTACTAAATATACTGTTCATAAAAGATACCAGGTTTAAGTGAATGCAGGCAGGAATACGGGTTATGCTATCTAACCTACGGAGCACCAAGCCAGCAGCTAGCGCCACCCACCATCATGCAGTGTTGCACACCCCCCAAAAGGTCTAAAGCAGGGATAGGTTAGACTTTAACATACCTCGTTATTATGCATAAATAAATGCTCAATACATAAAACACTCCCAATAAGCCACCCACTTTCCACGCTAAACCATAGTAAATATACCTCCCTAATCCCCCCTCTCTCTCTCTCTCTCTCTCACACACACACACACACTCACAGGATCTAAGATTAAAACAACCACCGAACTTCCCTCTGTCCAGTAGCCGCCAAGACCATCCCGTATGTCCGTAGATCAGTCTGTGGGTATCTGCGTCCCAAAAGCCCACCGAAAACGCACACAAAGTCTTTCCACACGTCCCTCGCTGGTCACTCCATCCGAAACTCAATCCAACATGGCACAAAACATCCTTTCTTGTCAACTGAGCATCCAACACCGTCCCTGCCTCACGAAACAACCCCGCCGTCTCTCTCCCCTTCTTGCTTCTAAACAAGGTCCTCTACCCTTAAAACTTCCTCCAGGTGTCATTCAATCAAAATCAAGTCCAGCTAATCCTCTGAACCGCTAAACAGCCACCTGATGACATTTTCTCAATCACATGTCATCACAAGACTATGGGTGCGTTGGACTCGGACTTAGGTCTGTGTGCAGCTGACGGGACGTGGAGCGCCATCTGCCGGCGGCTGCAGGGGTGGAGTAAAAACTACTGCTCGAAGTGTGCGAGACCTGACTGCGATAGCAGCACTGCCAGAAGGGTGTAGATGAATCTATACAAATAACACCTGCATGCACATTAAATTTACAATAACCAAGTCCTGGTACAAACTCTCAGCAGTGAAAAAAATTTACTATTGTATATAATGGCCCTGTATAAAAAGAGAGTTGCCAGGAAAAAGATCAAATACATTTATTCCAAGGATTAAGAGTTTATTGTCATGTACAAAATACATTGCAATTCGTACTTGAATGCCTTCCTCACAGACTAGACGATTAAACAAATAAAGCAGCACAACATTACAGTAACTAACAATAAATAAACCACTAACTTACGTGTACTATTAGAGCATTTATTTCATTTATTTAAACTTTATTTTTCCAGGTAAATTACCTGAAAGCCCGTTTTCACTGCTTTTTTTTACTCAAAGGAAAAGCCTATAGGAAAAATCTAAAACTTTTTAATTATACATGTACTTTATTTCTTTTTCCAAAGGTGATAAAACATTTGTCACAAAATACGCTCCGTGCATACATATGAACTAGTCCCTTAAAGTCCCTTTAAACATCGGTGTTACAAATTTTAACACAATTTTACAGAGCACCATGCAATACGTCTGCTCCATGTACCATTCATGAAAAGAATGGTATTTTAACTCAAATGAATTTACTAAACATCACATATATTGTTTTCTTACATTCAATGTTAGTTTTGTTTCTTTAGCAATGATTTGTCCCCGGCAATGAGCGTCTGTGATGACAGAAAGTTTCATAAATGCATAATTGTGTTAAATTAGAGTACAGGGCTAATAAGAAATATTTCTGAGCTAGTTATTAAGTGAACCACCTTAACTTTGGACATATAATGATAATAAAAATAATACTTAAAATTATTAGTATAATAATTATTATTATTATAGTAGTAGTATAAAAATATTGAAATGGGACCACGTCATTCAAAGGCAAACTAATATTGCAGGGGACTGCCCACAGATCCAAGTGAAAAATTTAATGGGGACCCACTGCCGCAAAAAAAAAAATATTAAAGCCCTTTCTGTCCTGGTTCCTAGTTCTTAAGTACATATGTGCTTATCTGTAGTGGAGGTTCCTCAACTTAAGAATTAGAAAATCCCTTGTTAACTTTGTCTGCAAACCCTATTTTTAATTAAATGACTCACATCTGTACTGTCCTTCAGGGCTCTGTTAACCGGTGACTGGAAGGATTCAGGAAAACGGGACTACCACTTCCCAGGCGTTTCCCCAGATACGATGCAGCAGATCATCGAGTACGCCTACGCGTACTCTGTGCTCGTCACAACTGACAACGTGGAGAACCTCCTGGCGGCCGCCGATCAGCTGAACATCCTGGGCATTGTGCAGCTCTGTAGCTCATTGGATTCTGGCCCGCTAGTACGGAAATTGGGGAACCCTGTCCTACACTATCCATTGCACATACTTCTATGTTTGTGTCATGGTGAACTTTATCTGTAAATCTCCTACCTTGTGCCATGTGCTTCCTGTGGTCGGCTCCAGGTTCACTACGACCCTGTACTTTCTGGATCTCCATCTCAATCATGTACATCATGACACTCATCACTTTTGAATTGGTTTTCTTAGATATATATCTGTGGCGGCTACAATGGAGCTGATACACATGCTACTGTGGAGTGCTATGACCCACTCACTGGCGAATGGACCATAATCGCTCTCATGAGCACTCGCCCACGTGGCCTTAGGGTCGCTGCTTATCACGGGAAAATTTATGTGGTGAGTGACTCCTTTCTTGCACCTTGAACCATAGGTGACAAGTTTCAAGTTTTACCTATCTGTCTTTGCTACTGTCATGGATTGTGATTCCCTTAAACCAAACAAAATGTTCACTGTCAGAATAACTCACTGTGAAGGCTTATCTGAATGCATGTACAAAATATATACCACCCTCTTTAGCCTCCCTGCATTCATTTCTGGGTTATAAACGAATATGTTGGGGGACTCTGCTACAAGCTCGGGTAGTAAAGTTTCGATTTCTGATCACAGTTTTATATTCTCCAGTTCCAGACATAATTGTTGTTTTTGTCAGAGTCTGTTTAACTACAAATGGCATTTTTAGTAATAATAATAATAAAAGCAAAATATATGAGCATAAGGAGTCTTTTTTGAAGGCTCATGATTTTCCCCTAATTCTGCTGGTTTTCCCTCCACCCTAATCCCTGTCTTTGGTACAGTTAGGTTCACGTGTCTTTAACACAAATGAGTTATAAGCTTGTGAGACAATGGAAGCCTGCTTTCATAGGACTAAAATTCCTGAAAAGTTTGTGACTTTGGTAAAGCTGATATTTGCTTATCCTTTTGGTACCTGAGTGATCACTTGCTTTTGGTGTCTCCCCGGTGGGCGGTTCCAACGGGTCACATTACCTGCGGAGCGTCGAGGCCTATGACCCTGCGATGAACCACTGGCGTGCTGTGGCCCCCATGTTCACGGCACGAGGCCGTTTTGGCATCGCAGTGGTGGATGACCTCCTGTTTGTGATGGGCGGCTCTGATGACGTCTGGGTTACAACCAAGGTGGAGTGTTACGATGCGGGGACAGGCAGCTGGTTTAGCGCCCCGGACATGAGCAGAGCCAACAGAGACTTCAGCTGCTGCGTAGTGCCTGCGCACCCCCGCATCGTACAGCACGCTGCACCTCGGTAGTCCCATGGCCACCCAGGAGGAGATAAACCCACCTGCCTGGTGGGTAACCTCAAGTACACCCCCCCTCAAATTCTTTCCCTAAAATGTATAGTGCTTACAGAACACTGGGATACTTTCTTAGTTTTCTAAGAATGCTGCAATGTAACCACACAAAGGAAACATGTTCAGTCTAATAATTATGTGGGAGCTCATGCATATGCAACAGTGTCTCTATAGCTATTTGGTGAATGCTGGGCTGGGAGGCGGGAAGAGACTACTTGTCTGTCACCAGGAGTCCGAGTATCAGATGACGGACATTTGTTCCTGTCATTTTCTGCTGTTCTTTTCTGAGACCATGATACCAATAGACACTGCTGCACTTTACCATACAGAGACATCTGGAAGCTGGGGAGGGCATCTGTGCTCCTTCAGCCACAGACAGACTGAGGCAGACGACAGGCAGGAGGACTGGAATAACAACAATTTAATTTGTTTTTCATTGATCATTGTTGACACACCACGAAATGTGAACAACGAAACAACGTTAAACAATATCGCTGGATGATTAAAATATAAAATATATATAATCAGCTGTGCTATGGAATTTGTGTGTGTGTTTTTTAGCTAAAGGGTTAAACAAACACTTAATTATATTCATCATACCATATATGAGTAACCCAGCCTTTGATCAGTTCCTTCACTCTATTGTTACAGATTTTCAGAAAACTACATCAGGATTATTGTTGTGTTTTGCATTTCATGTAAGATATAAAATTGAATCTGTATGTATGAAGTCAACCACCACACAGCGAATCTCCTCGGGATCCTGGCCGGCGATCCCCCAGGCAAATACACGGTCCAGTTCTACCAATCCATCGGCCATCCATCTGCCACAGCTACAGTAGGTGTTACATGTACGTGGGCGTCCCCTTGGCCTGGTCCAGCCGCTTGGGTCCTCAGCAATGAGGATCCTGCGACCCGGATCACCCTCAGGGAAACGCGCCACATGGCCGTAGTGCCCTAACTGACAATCCCTCACAATGCAGGTAATGTGCCCCCATTACCTGGAGATGCATGGCTTCATTGATCAAACTATCAATCCTCACTCAAGTTGGCACATTTGGTCTGAACAAATAAAATTTGCAGGTGGGGGACGAGATTGATCGTGTAACCCAAAAACACGGAAGAAACAAACACAAAAGCACCAGACTCTCGGGTTGGGGGATGGGTGTTGATATTGGAGTGCAAAATTAACACAGATGGAAGATGGACAAGTACTTTTGATTTGTGTCCTATTCTCAGTGTATGACGAATTATAATGGCTGTTTGTTAGCCGTTTGCATACTATCTTATGCGAAAACCGGACGACAGAATTCTGTTGTAGTCTAGCTGACTTAGCAAAAAAAATCCCTTACACTATAAGGATTATTATTATTATTATTTTTTTATTATTTAGGAAAGTCACCTTAGTGTAATTACAGAGTAATGCATTGCTTCCAAACAGCGATGTTGTGATAGACTATTCAATTAAATGCTTGTTAAACATATAATTCTGAATATTTGATAAATTGGGCAAAATCATATGTTTGTTTTAAACATGAAAATGACGCATGCATGTATCAGAGTTTTATAGTGGGTTTCTATTCAGGGGCACTTCTGAAACATTTTGGAGCACCCTCTGCCACTGCCACCGCCCAAGATGAGGAGCCGTCCACCTCCTCAGCCACATATGTGTCTCCACAAATGTCTGATCCCGAGGATGAAGAGCCAATAGCAGCCACTTCAGGTGTGATTGTGCGTAGCCTGAGTGTGTGGGTGTGTCGCAAAATATTTTGCAACGACTGTTCCGGCACGATGAATGCTGTGTATTCAAAATAACTTGTGTATACTAATGCAAATGTATGCTCATAGAAATGCCTGGAGCTCAACCCCCTGAGGATGAGCTCCTGCCTACAAAACCTGCAAACTGGCCTTCAGATATCACTGACAGCATTCGAATACAGCTGGTTTGCAAAGGACCAAGTAAGGGAGCACCTGACTTTGTTTTTCCTAGAAATGAGGGTGATGGAAGAAGTTGCCACCAGCAGTATTTTAAGAAAACACTAGTTAGCGGTGAAAAGATGCCTAAAAGCTGGCTAGTATATTCTGAGAAAAACAACAGCCTTTTTTGCTTTTTTTTGTTTTCTAAAAGACACATCAGTTTAACAAGTTCTGGGCTGATAGATTGGAAGCATGCCAGTTCTCTTCTCACCTCACGTGACAATAGTCCTGAACACCATAACTCCATGAAAGCATGGAAAGAGCTGGTAGTGAGGATTAAAAATGGTGAAACAATTAACAAACAAGAGATGGCACTTCTGCAGGCTGAGAAAATAAGATGGAAAGCGGCGCTGACTCGTCTCACTGCTATCATTCAATTCTCTCGCAACTACAGGGCAACAGGCTTTGCATCTGCACAAATGTCAGCCAAGGATATGTGTGAGGACATGAACGTAGAGGCTGTTCTACAGCAGAAAAGACAGAGATCTACAAAGCGGCACTTCTCTCACAAATCATTTGATGAGCCATTGAGTGATGACTTAAAGAACCTGGAGGTGACCTTTTTTAATGTTGTTGTTGATGCTGCAGTGTCTTCCATCCAAGAGAGATTCACCACATTGGAAAATGTGGGACAGAAATTTGGAGGACTGACACATTTTCCAAATCTCTCAAATGATGACCTCACTGAACAGTGTAAGACCCTCGGTGCTACTTAGCTTTTTCAGGACCAATCAGACTTGGATGCCGGAGAGCTTGCACAGGAGATTAAGAATTCGTCTGACTTACCATCAAAATCTATGACCTGTCTTGAGCTGCTGAACTTTGTGCATGACAGCGAACTCTCAGAAATATACCCAAATTTGTGCATTGCTCTGAGAATTGCAGTTACTCTACCTGTAACTGTGGCTTCAGCAGAGAGGAGCTTTTCAAAGCTGAAACTTGTGAAGACATATCTGAGGTCCACTATGTCTCAGGAACGCCTCACTGGCCTTGCCATCATCAGCATTAATCATGCAATTGCTGGCCAGATTTCATATGACATTATTGATGACTTTGTATCAAGGAAGGCAAGGAAGGTCCTGATTTAGATGACAATTATTTCATATCACTGTGTGTTGTGCGAAGTGCAATCATGTTAATTGTGTCATTTATGAATGCCTCATTTTAATTGTATCTGCCTTTTATACTTATTTAATATAATAATTTTATATGTATGTCTTATTTTGACTTCTGTGCATGCTTGTTTTATATTTAAAGTTCTATTTGATGATGAGATGATGATGAGAACCCTTTATTGCTGTTGCAATACACCATGTCACTAGTCACAAGTACCGGTGAGAAACTGGCAATCAACCGACCATACATTTTATATGTATGTCATATTTTGACTTCTGTGTGTGCTTGTTTTATATGTAAAGTTATATTTCTTCCAATTTATATGTTAGTTATTATGTTTGTTTGTGTGTGTATATATCTATATCCAGTTAAATTCAGTATGGTTCGGACAACAGTTTTTTTTACGATAAAATATGTTAATGTACAATCCTTAATATGTCTTGTGTGTGTGTGGGTGGGTAAAAATAATTAATTTACTTTGGGATTTTAGATACAGTAAGATATTATACACAGACCTAAATAATTACATAAACACAGTCGTTGCTGTTTCAGTTCTCTCCTACCATTTATATTGTCACAGTGAACTATATCCTAAGATGTACTTGTACAACGTTTGTATATAGTATAGCATGAAAAATAATAATAATAAAAAAACTCAGCCAGAGTAGAATTGTTTATATATATATAAATATATAAAACACTCGTGCGCTCTTGCGTTGTGTACACCCAAAATGACGATTCCACCATACACTGCGCTAGGCTATATCGAGTGTGATGTTAGCTGCAAAAGACGCAAGCTGATCCCAACTTCACTTTGCTACTCGTCCACTGTAAAAGCAGGGCCACAAATAAAACACCACCTACGTCTCTGTGCTCAATTCAAACGGAAAATGTCGCCAAATCCATTCGCCATTTCACTATGTGCTGGCTAGTCATGGCGCGAGCATTAGCGACGGACGCGAACAGCTTCAGCTTATCTTGCCACAATTCAGCTCGACTGTTTAAACTTCAGCCAAACACAACATTCTGTGTTAAGTGAGAATTCTAACGAGAAATAATAATTACTTACATCGTTCAATGGGTGCCCTCGGAATATCTGTCCTGCCGCTACTCCCATCCACTTCTAACTTAACTCGTCCATCTGTGTGGGGGTGCGCAAGAACGATGGGTGCCGCGAAGCTGCAGGAAAACAAACTTAAAAACCTGCACGGAAATATATTAAACTAAAGTTAGTCGGCAGAAGTGAGGAATTACAAAAAAAAAAAAAAAAAACGATTTCTCAAGAAAAGATCATAAAACAGGAAAATGGTCAATAGCTCATGGAGTGATATTGCACACTGTACCTTGATTGTAACATAACTGCTCTATAATATATAATCGATTATATGCAATAGTGTTCAGGATTTGGGTGAAGTGTACTGTACACAGCACAATAATCATTGTGATAATTCCACACTTGCTGCAATATGTTTTCATGACTGTATTGGGGATATTTGCGGTCCGAAAAATACGTCCGCCTTGTGCTAAATGTGGACCCAAACAGACGGACTACGCAGCCCAATTTTCAAGGACCATTTTTGTTCTAAATAAAGGCCACAACGGGCCGACCAGATTTAGCCCATAAAATAATGTCCTGTGGACATTTGTTGCTCAGTGGCTTATGTTTAAGGTGGAAACTAGGGAATAAGATACGAACTTTAGCCTCGTTCCTGACAGTCATGTAAAGGACCTTTTTTGTTTTTCATTTTTAGAAACGTAGCCGAGGAGAAAAAATATGAAAACATTTTTTTATTAATTAAGGAACTATTTTATTTATTTCGGGAATTCGTGATTTGACAATTCACACATAATACAAAACGTAAATGCTAAGATAAGCACGGTATACATTTTCCAAAAGTGATGTTAAAAACATTTAACTTGTTCTTCTTGTACAGCTGATTGCGCATAGAAAATATTTTCCCCCCAATCAATTTCGAATCTCAAATATAGATTTAAAAATAAACGTTACGGTATCTTAGAACACTGTGACGCAAAAGTGCGGTTTTTGCGTATTAGAACGTATGTACACGTCATTTCGAGTGGTATAAAAAGGAGAGAGAGACGAGACATCCACATTTTTGAATAATGATGGCACACGACATGGAGCGAGTACTGATGTCCCCGGCTTTCGAAGTGTTCAACAAGCTTCGGCTCGCAGGACAGCTTTGTGACGTGGTCCTCATCGCAGACGGTGTTCAGTTCAACGCCCATAGAGTGATTCTGTGTGGCTGTAGCTCCTACTTCCAGTAAGTTGCTGTGGCTCATATATGACGATGCCAAAACAGCAAGGAGTCCGTTTTTTTCTCTCGTTAGCAATGACTTCTCCTTGGCAATAAGGCTCTAGGATGACAGAAAGTTTATATTAATATATATTATATTAAATTATGTTAATGTAGGTCAGTGCTGATCAGAAATATTTTTAAGTATACAGTACCACCTTAACGTTTAACATATAATAATAATAATAATAATAATAATAATAATAATAATAATAATAATAATAATAATAATAATGGTATAAATATATAAAAAGGGGACCATGTCCATCAGGCAAAAACAAAGTATTCCGGGGCACTTGCCCACCAGCCCAAGTGAAAAATATTATAGGGGGAGCTAATGTTGGAAAAATAAGAGTTAAAGCCCCTGGTCTCTAGTTCTTAGATGCCTATGTGATCATCTGTAGCGGGGCGTCCTTATCTCTGGTTTATTTCCATTTGGGGGTCCCTGGTTCAGAAGATTTAGAAAACCCCTTATTTAACTTTGCCTGCAAAACCCATATTTATTAGATGAGTCACTTCTGGATTGTGTTTCAGGGCTCTGTTCTCCAGTGACTGGAGTGATTCAGGAAAGCGGGAGTACCAACTCCCAGGCATTTCTCCTGAAACATTGAGGCAGGTCATCGAGTACGCCTACACGTACTCTGTGGTCATCACAGCTGACAATGTGGAGAACCTCCTGGCAGCTGCTGATTATCTCAGTGTCCTGGGCATCGTGCAGCGCTGCTGTGACTTCCTGCATGAGCATCTCTGCCTTGACAACTGTGTTGGGCTTGTCAAAATCGGAGAAGTCTACTGCCTCAATGAGCTGCACCAGTCTGCATTCAAATTCCTCCTGAAGAACTTCAAGGAGGTTGCCATCAACTCAAACGAGTTCCTAGAACTCACGCTCGAAGAACTTTGTGACATCATGGAGCGGGGCATGAACTGAATGTCAGAGAAGAGGATGTGGTGTTTCACGCCATCCTCCGGTGGATCGAGCACGAGCCTGCCACCCGAGAGGCCCACATTTCAGTTCTGTTGCCCAAGGTGAGTATAGTTATACTATGTTCTCATTGACTTGTGTATATGATGATGATGAAAGTCCACTCTCTGACTTTGAGAACCCGCTGATCCGCCCACGCTTGCCCTCTGACGTTTTGCTGGCTGTCGGTGGATGGAACATGGGCACTACTAACTGCATTGATGCGTATGACACACGGGCCGACCGCTGGGTGGATATCACGCAGGAGGAGCAGAGCAACCTAGCTGGTCATGGCACGGTGTACCATAATGGATTTGTGTACTGCATTGGGGGGTTTGATGGCCAACACTTCATTAATTCCGTGCGCAGATATGACCCGATAACACGAGAATGGCAGCAGATGGCCCCCATGCACTGGCATCGCTGTAATGTTAGTGTGGTTGTGCTCGATGGGTTCATCTACGCCATGGGTGGCCATATTGTTTTCAGGCCCCTCAATAAAGTAGAGCGGTACAACCCAGTAACCAACGAATGGACCCAGATCGAGCCCATGAATGAGAGGAGAAGCGATGCCAGTGCCACCACCCTGAATGGCAAGGTAGGGTAATGGGAGGGCGTCTGACTGTGTTTACCCTCATCTTCCCCTTGAAATTGAGTATTTTACACAGTCATGAGTTCTCTTTCTCTTCAGATTACTGAGTTTTTTTGG
The DNA here is from genome assembly GCF_023856365.1 of Brienomyrus brachyistius. Taxonomy (NCBI): domain Eukaryota; kingdom Metazoa; phylum Chordata; class Actinopteri; order Osteoglossiformes; family Mormyridae; genus Brienomyrus; species Brienomyrus brachyistius. The sequence continues at coordinate 189,960 of NW_026042359.1, read as the reverse complement.
ATAATTCATTTAGTTCATTTGGATAAATGCATTATTGGTCTCCATTAGGGGCACATTGGGTAGTGCTGTGGTGTCATATCCAAGACTTGTGAGATAGATGAAATGGTGTTCACATGTCAGGTTTCCTTTATTCTGTTCCTGGGGGAGCAGAATTGAAAACTCTTTGCAGATTTCCCTTTTCAAACAGCTATACTAAACCTGAAAATTAGCTGATTATGGTGTGTTTGAGAAGGGAAATCTGCAAACTGTGTTCCGCCAGGACCGGAACTGGGGAACCCTGTCATACACTATGCATAGCACATACTTGTATTTTTGAGTCACAATGAACTTCATCTGTAACCTCCAAACCCCAGTCATATACAGTATAACGGTGTTCACAGTTAAATTGTTTTTCATAGATATACATCTGTGGGGGCCACAGTGGAACAGAGAGCCTTTCTACAGTGGAGTGCTTTGACCCACTCACTAACGAATGGAGCTTGATCACTCCAATGAGCACTCCCCGTCACAGCCTTGGAGTCACGGCGTATAAAGGGAAGATCTATGCGGTGAGTGATTCCTTTCTGTGTCAAATCTCACATTTTACCTGTAAGACTCATGGTTTTTTTGTCTTTGCTGCTGTGTCTTTCATTGTGATGCATTTAAACCAAACATAACAGTTAAATGCCAGAAATACCTGCTGCAAAGGCTTATCTTAATACACATAAAAACATATATGCTACCCTCTTTAGCCTCCCTGCATTCATTTCTGGGTTATAAATGGATCTGCTGGGGGTCTCTGCTACTAGCTCGGGCTGTAAAGTTTAGATTTTTTATTAATTATTTTCTCTAGTTCTAGATATAATTGGTCAGATTGTTGTTTTTTTCAGTGTCTGATTAGCTTCAAGTGTTCGTTTTAAGTAATAACAATAAAAAAGCAAAATATATTAGCATAAGGAGTCATTTTTGATGGCTCACAGTTTTCACCGAATCATACAAGTTTTCTGTTGCCCAAATCCATGTTTTCATTGCATATAGGTTGACATGTGTATATAAGCTTGTGTCATTTATAGACAATGGGAGGTTCTAAGGAGCCTGCTTTCATAGGGTGAAAATTGCTTAAGAGTTCATGACTTTGGGAAAGTTGATGTTTGCCCATACTTTTGGCAAGCAAGTGATAATGAATCTTTGGCATCTCTCAGGTGGGCGGTATCAACAGGTCTGATCACCTGCAGACCATGGAGGTCTATGACCATACCACAAACCGCTGGCATGCTGTGGCCCCCATGTCTACACCACGCAGTGAATTTGGCATCGCAGTGGTGGACGACCTCCTGTTTGTGATGGGCGGCCACGATGGGTTTAGGGTAACAAACAAGGTGGAGTGTTATGATGCGGGGACAGGCAGCTGGTATCGTGCGCAGGACATGAGCAGAGCCAGAAAACACTTCAGCTGCTGCGTAGTGCCTGCGCACCCCCGCATCATAAAATACGCTTCACCTCGTTAGTCCCTGATGGCCACCAAGGAGGAAACCCATCTGCCCACAACAGCATGCCCAGTACGTAACCTCATTTACACCCCCCACCCCAAAGTCATTTTCCATGGCCTCGCTAAACTCCTCCCACACCTGAGTTTTTGCCTCGATGACCGCCGAAGCCGCATTCCATCATTTCATCACCTCTGTCCACCAGCGGGTTCGGGGAATGCCGCCACAACAGGCACCGACCACCTTACGACCACAGCTCCATTCAGCCGCCTCCACAACGGAGGCATGGAACAAGGCCCATTCGGACTCAATGTCCCCTGCGTCCTCCAGGACATGGGAGAAGCTCTGCTGGAGGTCGGAGTTGAATCTTCTCCTGACATTGCATACTTAAAATAAAGTTCTCTTTTTCATATTATCTAGTTTGTGAAAGCGTCATAAATTTCCCATTTTGGATAAACGTTGTTCTCGTTTGACGGTTCTCTTCAGAAATTCCGCTGCAACCATCGGTGATTGCTAATTAAGCACTAAGGTTTTTCGTAATCAATTGAAATACTGGTTTAGTGCAACCCCTTCCCCTGGGACCTACAGTAAACATAGCCAGAAACTTGAATTTGGAGAAGGGATGTTACCTCTGCATTGATTACAGTATGTACTGTACACAATATTATTATATTGTGGGTATCAGAGTTTGCGGGTGCGGACGGGCAGGCTGGCAGGAAGGAGGCAGGGAAGGACGAAGCAGGGAGGTAGAATACGGGGAAAACTGGGGTTTTATTAGGGGGAAGACGGCTATGGGCAGAACGGGACATGACAACAGCACTAACATCAATGACGGACATCGGACAGGGCAAGATGTGGACTGATATAGACAAAAGACATGGCAAAACGACAAGGTACAGCTAGGCATGATAGGGGAAGAACACGTGGATAATCAGGGGGCGTGGCACACAACGATCGTATGAGCCGGGCATGACAGTGGGTCTGTGTTCATAGTGGGGTACTGTAGGGTTCAATTTTAGGACCAGTACTGTTCCTAATTTACATTAATGATATTGACAGCAATACATACAGTAAACTGGCTACATTTGCAGACGACACCAGGGTGGGTGGCGTAGCAGATATTGATCTAGCAGCGGAGAGGCTACAACGGGATCTGGATTTAATTAGCGACTGCGCTGATACCTGTCAGATGAAATTTAACATACAGTAGATACATGTAAGATAATCATGCAGAGAGCAGAAATATAAAGTACTTGTATTTTATGGGTTCCACTGAAATAAAGGTAGCTGATTATGAGAAAGATCTCGATGTGTATCTTGATGCTTCTATGTCCCACTTTCGCCAGTGTGGGGAAGCAATAAAAAAGGCCAATAGGATGTTGGGTTACAAGTCTAGGTGTGTGGAGTTTAAGACAAGGGAAGTGATGCTACGATTATACACTGCTCAAAAAAATTTAAGGAACACTTTTTAATTAGAGTATAGCATCAAGTCTTTTAAACTTCTGGGATATTGATCTGGTCAGTTAAGTAGCGGAGGGGGTGATTAATCAGTTTCAGCTGCTTTGGTGTTAATGAAATTATGAACAGGTGAACTAGAGGGGTAACAATGAGATGACCACCAAAACAGGAATGGTTTAACAGGTGGAGGCCACTGGCATTTTTTCCTCCTCATCTTTTCTGACGGTTTTTTCACTAGTTTTGCATTTGGCGACGGTCAGTGTCACTACTGGTAGCATGAGGCGATACCTGGACCCTACAGAGGTTGCACAGGTAGTCCAACTCCTCCAGGATGGCACATCAATACGTGCCATTGCCAGAAAGTTTGCTGTGTCTCCCAGCACAGTCTCAAGGGTATGGAGGAGATCCCAGGAGACAGGCAGTTACTCTAGGAGAGGTGGACAGGATCATAGAAGGTCCTTAACCCATCAGCAGGACCGGGATCTGCTCCTTTGTGCAAGGAGGAACAGGATGAACACTGCTGGAGCCCTACAAAATGACCTTCATCAAGCCACTGGTGTGAATGTTTCTGATTGTTTGGACTTCATGAGGTTGGCTTGAGGGTCCAACATCCTCTAATGGGCCCTGTGCTCACTGCCCAGCACCATGGAGCTCGATTGGCATTTGCCATAGAATCATACCTGTCAAGTATCCCGTTTTGGCCGGGAAAGTCCCGTAATTTACCCTTCTTTCCCGCCGTCCTCCCGTATTAGTATTTTCCCGTAAATCTCCCGTATTTTAACCTGCGTTATTAAAAAAAAAAAAAACGTCCCCCCCAAAATCTGAGCTCTGTCACTAGCCTCGCGATAACTACCACCTGCAGTAGCCTACTACGCGGGAAAAAAACACGGGAAAAAAAGAAGAAAACAGACAGATGATGGACGCCAGGACAGAGAAGGAAGGCACTCCTGCCAAAAAACCAAAACCCTCGTGTAAATACCGCGATCAATGGGACAACGAATTAATTTTTCTGAAGAAGAGCAGGGTGGGGGCAGTCACGCGTTTTGTAAAATTTGTAACTGCGACTTTAGCATCGCACACGGGGGAAGGAATGATGTTGCCAGCATGACAAATCCGCCAAGCACAAGCGCCGGCTAAAGGCACAAAAACATGCCCAGGCGATGTCAGCATTCGTGACGAGAAATGCCACTGAGGCAGACCAGGTCACAAGTGCAGAGGTAAAAATGGCAATACTGTGTGCCAAAAACAACATTCCTTTCTCCTTCCATGATGACTTCAACAAGTGTGTAGCTGACATGTTCCCGGACTCCGCTATTGCACGAAAATACTCAACGGGAAAAACGAAGGCTCCTTTGTTTCCTGTCTGCCATTATTGGACAAACTGATCACCTGGATTAATTAGTTTGTCCAATAATGGCAGACAGGAAACAAAGGAGCTGCCTTTGAAGTTCAGGAAGTAGTGCAGCTGTGCATAAAGCCAGTTGTAGTTTATAAGTGGTTGACAAGTGGTGATTAGCTTTCTTGTCGCCTGTCTTAAAATGTAAGGGATACTGCAGCTTGGTTGGGGTGGTGGGACTGCTCGCGGCGGGCGCCGGAAAATTTCCCTTATTTTCAAATCCAAAACTTGACAGGTATGATAAGCACCCATTCTTAAAGCCAAATTGCCATAATATGTGAACTTTTCGTAGTTACTTGGCGTTTAGGTGCACTGAAAAATGTTCCTATGTCCATTTTCCTTTTCTCTGTCATTTTATCTAGTTTATGACACTGTAAGGCAAGGCGAGTTTATTTATGCTGTAGCCATTTTATACACAATGGTAATTAAAAGTGCTTTACATAAAGAAAGTAAAACTATCATAAAATAATCACAACAATAAAAACAAGGAATTAAAAAAGGTTTAAATTTGTATTTAAAATGAATTAAGACACTTAAGAACAGAATAGAAACTGATTATACAAAAAAATACAGTGGGGTCAGTTCGGACGTAGCACAGTGCTCATTTAGTAAATGCACAGCTAAACAATATGCTAACTGTGGCCGTTAATGTTAAGTTAATATTATGCCAAGTCGTCACAAATAAAACAATGCATTGGAAACGGCTCTGGCGCGTTAGTTGCAGTGCACTAGGGAACAAGTTATTGTAAACGAGCGAACGTTAACTAAATAAGTAATATTTTAATCGCTAATATATCTGATTCATGGAAAATTACATCGGTAATCAGCATTTTTGCCGAAACTAATTTATGAATGAGTCTGCATTAACTACATTAAAGATAATCGCTTTATTTAAATTAAATAAAATACTCTACTTATTGGAGTTCAACATTAATAGAGCCGCAGCCACACACCTGACTCGTGGGTGTAGAGTAGGTGAGATGAACTGGGAAAGCAGGCAGCGGGCCAAACCACTGTGAGGAAGGGGGGGGGGACGCAACTGTTTCTAAAGGCATTGTTTGCGTTTGTTTTATTTTCTACCTACACAATTATTTTAGGTATACATACATATATTTTTCACAATAGAGAGTGCGTTTTTTAAAATAATTTATTGGGGGGGGCGGGGGGCATGTTCCCTCCGTCCCCCCCCCCCCCCCCCCGCGATTTACGCCCATGATTATAATGAATAATTGTGGGGTTTATTGCTTCCGTAGGATAAGCGGTTTGGAAAATGGATGGATGGATGGATGGATGGATTATAATGAATAATTGTGGGGTTTATTGCTTTCGGGATAGGCTCCGGACACCCCGAGACCCAGTAAGATAAGCGGTTTGGAAAATGGAAATGGAAATTGTGGGGTTTATAGAAAAAAAACTGTGCTAGCGATTATAACTAACATGGAATAGGAAACAACAGCCCTCCACAAGTGAAAACCCAGATGAATGCTACTGAGAACTGTGTTAACACTGATAAAACTAAGAGTATTTTTTTAGTTCTGTGCAACATTGTTTTTTTAAAAATGTAATAGTCAGCTTGAAGCATTTACCTTATTACGAAAGCAATGCCCCAAATTACTTAAACATTTTAAGTAAACATTTTACCATCCATTACCGTAAGGGTTCCCAGCCCCCGGTCAGTGTACCGGTACCGTCCGCGCTCAGTGCTCAAGGGGGGCGGGCTGTGCCTACCGTCCCGTTTATTACGGGTTCGCGCCGTATTAAAAAGAAAACTGTCTGTATTGTTTAGTGCCGGATTTCCGTTCGCATAGCCAATCTCCCACCATTCCGCATATTTTATCGTGGACACCCCGGCAAATTACACCGCCGTTTTAGGGATCAGTGACATTTTTTGAAGTTTGGGAAGATTTTACTAACCAAATAGCTGTCTATCATCATCACTTCGATATAAGAACACCTCCAATAAAAATAAAGACCACAAGTTTTAATGACATTAAAAACATGCAATAATTTTATCGACATGTACTACATTAGTATAGTATAAAAGAGAAAATAATCAAAGTTGCATAATATAATTTGAAGAATAAAACGAAATTTTGGAGAGCTAACAAACTGCTCAATTGAGCGCCATTTTCATTCGTAGAGTTTGCTGTACTGCAAACGGTAAAGAATATTTACGTTGTTTCTATGGAAACTACTCCCACTGTCCGCTTAACATTAGTGTAATAGTACGTACGTTGAAACTGGCTAATGAGCTGTATTACGCTACGTGCGTATTACGTCATAACTCGTGCGTAGAGTCCATTTTTCCGGGGAATGTCGAAGACGTACTATGTAGTTCAGATGTAGAAAGTTCTACTTTTCTTTTAAATGTTAAAGAATGTTTCATAAAAACAAATTGTATAGCGAATGTTCAGTACAATAGGAAGCGTTATTTTGTTCAAGCAAATGGAGCCGAGGCATAATATTTAAAGGAATGTTATTCAAAGGTAATAAGCTTCCACCACACTGCAGCTTAAATACATGCGTAATGAGGCAAAATACCGCTTTCTTAAATTAATTACATGATACGTGAATGTCCTGCTTTGTCTTCCAATAAGATAAGCTCGGTGGCTGTAAACACTCATACATTTAGCTGATACAAATTAATTTTGTACTTTGGAAAAAAAAGTAGCTGATTTTGGCTTGTTGAGGCTTCCACATATGACAAGATGGCACTGCCTGAGCATGCTTTTAGAAATGTACTGGAGTGCCACTAGCAGGCAAGCAAGTTACTTTGCAACTTCTAGAGCACAGCAATGGTGTTTGACATCCTGTTAGCTATATACGCAGGGATGGATATAACTGGTAAGCATTCAGCATTCAGCAACTGGTAAGTACGCATTCACCTTCAAAAGCGATATGTGCAGCAATCGGTTGTTGTAACAGTGTGAATTCGTACGTACTTTATGTGCATTTGCGGCGATATGACAAGAAATTACCGTGCATTTTAACCTCTATTTTCCTTACTTCTTTATATTACGTTTTCTCTGCTTTATTTCAGTCAGTCTAACATATTGCGCCACAGCCTTCAACCCAAATTTTCATAGCAGACTTCAGTTAGGAGTACGCCTTAGTAATGATTAACCTGGGACTCACCAGGGAGGTGTGGGGGGATACTATTGTAAATTGCTTAGTTTTAACTATAACAGCCTTAATAATCCTATCAAACACAGTGAAATACTGCAATACCTTTATCGCTGAAGGGCTCGTATGATGCTCTTTCAAGAAACTCATTTTAAACCATCAGACGACAGGTGTGGATGGGCAGATTACATCTATCATTCTACAATCTTTCTGCTGTAGAGCAAGGGATGTAACAATATTGTTGCATACATCTATTCCCTTTGTTCTTTGCATATCTGATGTGGATTCCCGATCCAAATGGGAGATCTGTCATAATTACTAGTTTATTGTTCATTACGCCTGTACTATTGGTTAACGCATGTGCTCCTAATTGTGATGATATTTTCTTTAAGCGTCTGTTCTCACTGGTACCTGATACCTCTAAATATCACCTTATCTTGGGGAGTGATTTAAATTGTCGCTTTAATCCGAAATTGGATCATCCATCCCCCAAGATAGCTCTGCCTTCAAAATCTGTCGAAACGATCAATTCTTTTACCAACAAATTTAATGTGTCAGGTGTTTTCACAATTTTTTAATCCCACTCGAAAAGAGTATAGTTTTTTTCTCTGAGATTCATCACACCCAAATTGACTATTTCTTAGTTGATAAGACTTCTTGCTCAATATCTGAGTAGCTATGATAAAATAGCTTTCTCAGATCATGCTCCAGTCTCCTCGAAAATTTTGTTAGAACATGGTGTCCTTGACGGTTCAACACTCAGTTGCTTTCCTTGTTGATTTTATTTCACAACAAATTGCCAATTTTCTTTCTTTAAATAAATCTCCAGATGTATTTGTTTCCATATCGCTGGAAACCTTGCAGACTGATACCAGTGGGCAGATTATCTGATATGTAAGCAATGATAGAAAGCTGTGGAAGGAGAAGATGGCATATTTAACACAGCGTGAAGCAGATCTTGACAATTGATATGTTTCTCCCTATCTGATGATGTTTATAAGGAGCATCTAACGATACAAGCAGAGTTTGAATTTCTAGTGTCTCAACATACTGCTGAACTACTGATGCAAACAAGGTCTCATTATTACGAGCAAATCCTCTAGAAATGAATAATGCATTCAAGTTTTTCTCCTCTCACTTGTTGTCTAGAGTTCAATAGTTTCTTTAGGGATTTAGCCATTCCTTCATAGGAATGTGTGGCTGTGAATGATTTAGATGTCACTATCACTCTCACTGTAACTGAACTGACCACCATGGCGGCTGCTTCGCAAAGTGGTTAATGTCCCAGACCCGATGGCTTTCCTTCCGAGTTCTATAAAAAGTTATGGCCCCAGTTGTCCTCTCTCCTATTGGACATGTTCAACAACCTGAACCTCTTGCCCAAGCTAATATTTCTCATGCTAAAAAAGGGGAAAGATCCTTATTCTTACACCTCCTTTCACCTAAAGGCTTATTGAATACGGACTAAGATCCTGTCCAAAGCACTGGCCCTTCAGGCTTGTTTGACCAGATTGAGGTCCTTGTCAGAATTTTGTTGGTGGTTCCAGTGTCCTCATGTGAAGCTGAGAGGAGCTTCAGTGCATTGCGCAGACTAAAGACATGGCTAAGGGCTACTATGGGCCAAGATGCACTTAACAGTCTGTTAGTCTGCAATATGCAGAAAGACGAGCTGGACAACTTTAACATAAACAACATATGAGTTTGTGGGGCCCAGTGATACCAGGAAAAACACATTTGGTACTTTTGTTTAGTGTCTATTCATTAATGTAAGTTTGCTTTAAATTGCAGATGTTTTTTTTTGCATAGAACAGTTACTGTAAATCGATAATTTAATTGTTGATTTTGATACAAAACATTACTTATTTTATATCTTTTTCACAATAATAGTCATGTTTAAATTTTATTGTATGTTGATGGCTTGACCGTAAACAACATAACAAAAAATGCAATAAATAGTTTTGAAGAAAAATCTGCTTTGTCATTGAACCTGAGAAAAACTTTGAAAATAAACATAATGACACAGTCTCCATGCTACAATAATAATGACAGAAATAAAGTTTTTCACTGTGGGGACAAATCTTCATAAGTACAATTTGACTGTATTATTTGTGTCCCCTTCAAAAATTGCTTATGAGAAATTTTATATCTATTGTCCCCCCCCCTACTGTTAAATAAAATTTATGCCCATGATTATAATAATTATAGCAACTGTATTTTGTGTATGGTTGAAGATCTGTCTGGTCTTTATTCATTTAATTATCACTGTAAATAGCTGGTTAGCTATCTATCATTTACTCCTCAGAAAGCAAATTCAGACAGCGGTTGCCTGGATCAACACCCAGTACTGGGATGCCTGGAACCTGTGTGACGAGGTGATCGACTGGGGAGACGGTGTGGAGGAGTGCTCACGAGCGACACCCCCACTGTCCAGGTTGGGGGGGATAAGGAGGGATTGGGAAGGGCTACTTGGGAAAATGTGGAGGTATCAGAAAGGGGCCTCCAATGGTGAGATGGAGGGGGCGGAGGCTGGTATGAATGTAATGCATATGGTAAATGGAGGTGAGGAGAATGGATGTGAGGTAAGAGTGAATGTGGAGGAGGTTAAGGGAGAAGGAGAGAAAAGTAGAGGGAATGCTTTGGGATCTATTGTGTCACAAGGAGGCAGATCATGGCTGGAAACCATTCAGGAAGAAGGATGTGAGGAAGAAGAAGAAACTGAGGTGGCGTTTCAGGAGGCACAAGACGCTGAAGTTGCCCAGTTGAACAGATGGTGTCCATGTGGCTGGTGTAAGGTGGGGTAGGAGGCTTCTGAACCATGTGTTAGGCCTAGTGCACTTATGGATTGTGCTTGTTTGTTATAATGAAATAAGCTTATAAACTAAACATAATATATTTTAAAGGTACGTGTTTATATCAGTATCTACATGTAAAGGGAGCAGACACAGGAAAAAGGTATTGAAGACCCTTGATATGATATTGCTGTTTTTGTTTTAGATTCCAAAGTTAACCCTTTATTTAATTTATCCCTTTTCCCCAAGTAGAATAATGCATGTACTTGTAATCTGTATTATTTTGCTTTGGAGTCGGAAGTTCCAAAATCACCAGGCAAGTTATTTGATTGTATGTGTTTTAACTACTAGAAAGATGTAAATGATAAGCCTTAAGATTTATTTAAAATTAATTTATTGTTTTTTTGTAAATTAAAAACAGGAACCCTCATGGACCAAGACTTGAGGGCATTTGTACAATCCACCTGTACAACTTTAACTGGTTCTGCAGTCTTTTTCTCCCCACAGCCTCTGCTTGTTCCCTTCTTCTCTTTCTGTCTTCCCTCCAGGAGAGCTCCTCAGGCATCTCCTGCCTGTAATTCCTGGGAAATGCCACCTGCCACCCATCCTTGGAAGCGTCGCCCATTCTCAGGATCTCATGCGTCACCATTCATCACAGTCACAGCGCTTGCAGACATCTGGGTAAAAGGAAAAGCCCATTTTTTTAAAAACTTGCACGTTAAATTTTCCTCTAATTACCATTTTATTCTTTTAAATTTCATTATGTTTATTTACATTTAGTATGGATTAAGGCATCACCAGCCTGGCATCAGACTCTCCAGACAATGCCAGCCCAGAGGGGGCTGACCTGGAGGACATTCCCCCGGAGGACATGGAGTGGGAGCCTCCAGGTCTTGCCCTGAGTCCGACTCCGTGGTGTCAGCCCCGTGGCCAAAGTTTCCCCAGCCGAGGAGGCTATCGCCGCGACAACGGCAGGGTCAACGGAAATCCAGTCGTGAGCTGAGGTCCAGGAGGAAAAAACGAGGTTATGCTACCCAGACCTGCCTCCTGATCCAGGCTTGGTCCAAGATGGTCTTTCAGGGTATCCCATTCAATGATTCCCAAAAGGAACCACATCCGGTCTCCTCATGGCGCTGGTACTGGCCTGTGTTTTTGTTTTGCAGGGTCCCTGGTTTGGTCCAGTTCCTGTCCTGCCTGCCCCTCGACACCCTCTCTCTGCCAACCCCTCGCCGTCTACCGATGCTGTTCTTCCCTCGGCTGCCGCAGACGAGTGGAGCTTCTACAGACCCAGACAGGACTCCAAAGGCCCCCCTGGCCGTGACCCTTCTGCGGCACCCCGGAGCCCATCAGAGGCCCTGAACTGTTCACTTTACCTCCCATGCTACCTAGTGTCTTGCCCCTCCTAATACCTCAGTCTTTGGTCTGTAGTCTTGCTTCCCCGTGGCTCTCCCTGGTTTCACCTCTTAGCCCGATTTCACTGTTCCAGCCCCCACTCCAGTCACTCTTGCTTCCCGCTTTAGGTTCCCCTCTCTTGGCCATATTATTGTTGCACTGGTTCCGTTGCTTGCCTGTCTTGTCTGGTTGTGTCCTGCCTTGTCTGTCCCTGTGCCATCTTTGGTCCTTTTGATGCCCAATCCCTCCCTTTTGTCTCCTTCTACTGTGTCCTTTGTTCCCACTTACCCACTGACACCCACTGTCTGTCTTTTGGTCCATAGTCAGCATCCCTGTTGGATTACCTGGCCTGTCATGAGTTGTGTCCTGGGGGTTAGTCTCCCCTGTTGTCCTTGGTTTTGCCCTGGTCTGTGTGTCCCCTCAATGATGCCCTTGTACCCGGAGGGCACAGGATTGGGAGGGGGGCGTTTACTGTCATGTCTTGCCCATTTAGTCAACCTTACCCTCCAGTTCTCCTCCCTGATGAGCCACGCTTGGTGTCTATTAGTCTCATCCCATGTTCCTCCCCTTCTGTCAGTCACTATCAGCTTCCTTGTGTTTTCCCATTCCTTAGTCTGGTAAAGTGCCCAGTCCTATCTTCTCCAGTTGTGTCCTTGTCTGTTTGCGTCTCTGTGCCCAAACCTGCCTGTCAATAAAACTCCCCACGAAGGGGATTCTGCCCTACAGCTTGCATTTGGGTCCTACTTCCCACCGGTGACGTGACAGAGGAATACATGCTTAGTGCCAGGCAGAAATCTTTGATTTTGCATCGATATGGTGACTTGGTGAAGTTAGCTGATAGTTCTCTTGATTCCAAAGACATATGATTCTTGTCTGTGCATTATGCATATCCAAAGTTAAGAGCTTCAGATTAATAGGTGCAAAAAACGCATCTTGCGTTTGTCGAGTTCGAAGGGTTAACTCACTGAATATTTATGTTACGCCGAACATGACTCATTGTCGTTTTGGACAGTAAGCACTTTATGTAATTCATCCATTGCTCCTTTTCCTTATGGTATACAGCCGCTTTATACATGTGGAGACTCACACACATTTTTCACATTCCATTACTTTCACACATTTTACTGTCATTGTACATCTCTTCTGATGTCACATTTATTTATTTGTTTATTTATAACCTGGTAACTGCACACTGCACAAATAAATGATGAATTACCAAAACCTTAAATACTGTACAGAAGGATAAACTCAATTATTGCTGAAAAAATCTACACACAGATATAAAAATATAATATTCCCATCAAAATCACACATGCACAGCCAAAAATGTAGGCAGTAACTATATACTGCTTTGCCAAACAGGTACAGGTATCAGACACACAGAACATCAACTTGTTCATTATACTCTTTGTTTATAAGATAACTGGGTACATCATCCAGCAGAAGGAAAAATAGGCCGACCATTTAAGACAGAATACATTCAGCAAACTGAATGTGACCTTCACTGCCAGACATGCAGCCTGTTAAAAGGTGCAGTGTTATACTGTACATAATATTTTAATTAAGGATATTCAAAGTTAATATAGTGTACTTTAGTGAACTTTTGTTACCTTCCTCACACAAATATGTGAATTCGTCCCATACTGAAAGAAATTACCCTTTATGCTCTCACCGATGTGAATTGGCACAAATTTCCACAACTTTCTCACCACAGCCAGCCATTTTCTCCATAATCATAATCAATTCCAACTCCTGCTATTATTTCTTTCACTGCAGACAGAATGACGTGGCCTTCCATCCACTTCAGTCTCATTCATTCTGCAATATGGGTGCTTGTGGTTATTAAGCAAGCAAGCAAATGATCTATATTCTTCTGCAGTATCAGCACTTAAAGGAGAAAGTCAGTGTGAGAATAGGTGACTGCAGTGACTGTCCTTCCGTGCCATCAATGTGTGCAGGGAGTAAGACCAGAGTACAGACGCACAAAGCTTATATTTCTTGCTTTTCCCAAAAACAAGCTGAAAAATAAATATGTCCAGCTCTTGCCTGAGAACCGCTGCGATGTTTCTATTTCAAATACAAGCTCGAATCCATCCATCCATCCTATGTAACCGGGAGTCCGGCATCGGCTGTCAGAGGGCTGAAACGGCAGACGCTGTCAGTAATCCAGGTCGGCTGATGGTAGATGGCAGTAAGCGCGCCAGGCATGACTCGGAGCCAAGGAGGCGAAGCAGAGATCGGTACACAGGAAGACAGGAACACAAGGAGGGGAAAAACGCTTGCACGCTGCATAAACCACGAAGATCTCGCGTCTGGCCAGAAATAAGAGACTGAGAAGGGGAAGGTTGACCACAGATGGGAGGGGCGGGGTTCCAAAGCGGAACCACACCTCCTCAGGCACTTCCATCTCCTGCCAACATTCCTCTGTCCTTTATTTCCCTTCACACTGCACTCCTATCATGCTCCACAACCACAAACCTCTGAAATCTCCTACACTCTCTGCACTCGACTGACTCCTTACCAGCTTCTCTCCTGCCGCTGCCTGCACTCCTTCATGTTCTGTCGGCACCCAAACCACCTGCTTTGCACCTGCTTTTGTAAATGGGTGCCCTCTGAGGAAACCCCCATCCATTGTATCTACTCATCTGTTCTAATTAGGAACCGGAGGCCAATTAGTGGCCTTGTTTTTTTGGCGGTGACTGACTCAATTTCTTCATCAGCTCCCTCTCATGCTCTTCAGCAGAGTCCTCCTCCTCTCTGTACAAGTCAATAGCGTGTATCAGCTGCTCCTCAGGAATAGTAATAAGCGCCACCACTTGCCTTAGCCTGCTTCTCACTGGCTTCAGGAGCGTGTCCTGCAGTGCCCTCCGGTACAGACCTCTGAACACCGAATCCTGCAGGTCCTGCTCTGCCTCAGTGCTCCACCGCTTTTCTTGGGCTTGCAGATAGGCAGCTGGGCTCTCCCCTCCTTTACGGGCTCCACCTTCATTTCAGCCACACCCAGTCCCTGTCACCACTGCCAGCATTCTCTCCATTCCGTCTACCCCCAGGACACAAGCCTGAACCGCTTTTATGTCCCCCATCACCAAGAGCCGTCCCATAGTTTCCTCCTCAAATACTTTCATCCATTTTCAAGCTCCGTCTGCCAGGACTGTTCTGCCCATGGCACATACTGTGTCTGTGCTCCTTTCACCACCAGGGGGAGCATCAGAGTGTCCCTATCGGGGGTCTCACAGCCCTCCTGCTTCCCACTGTTCTATGATCTGCATTATCCTCCTCTACTCCTTCTTCACTCTCCGTTTCTATCTCCTTCTCCTGAAACTGGCTCCATCCTCTACATGGAGGGTTAGGGCTGTCCATCAGATGCATCAGCCCTTCTGTAGCCCTACCACTTGCTCCGCACCCCACCTTTATATCCCCCCCTTTTTTCTTAAACCCACATGCCTGGCCTTCTATTATTATATCACTCCCTCGCAGTCCTTCCTTCACGGTCTGCCGCCGCAGGTCGCTCACTTCCCTGTACCCATATAAACAACTTTCTTCATCCTTCTGTTTCTTCCTCTCTGAACTTTATCTTGCCCTCTATTACTGGAAAGTGGCCCTTAAATATCAGAGGTGGCCCTTCTACTAACAGATACAGTCCCTGATACAGAGGAAGTCGTAATTCCTCCTGCTCTGTTTCACCTTTGACTCCTGCCTGATTCTCACTCATCACTCTCTCATCACTTTCTGCTCTTTTCTCCAGGCCTCTCCCTTTGCCATAACCTCAGAACCTCCAGTTGCTCACTCCTTTTCTTGTTACGCCTTTCTGTGTTCTAATTAGCCTTATGATACTTTATCAGAGTCTCCATCTCCTCACACACTGCCACATCCAGAAATATGGCAGAAATATAAAGTACAGATATTTTATGGGTTCCACTGAAATAAAGGTAGCTGATTATGAGAAAGATCTCAGTGTGTATGTTGATGCTTCCATGTCCCACTCTCGCCAGTGTGGGGAAGCAATAAAAAAGGCAAATAGAATGTTGGGTTACATCTCAGCTGTGTGGAGTTTAAGTCAAAGGAAGTGATGCTACGATTGTATAATTCCTTGGTAAGACCCCACCTAGAATATTGTGTGCAGGTTTGGTCACCATACCTTAAGAAGGACATTGCTGCCTTGGAAAAGGTGCAACGTAGGGCTATGAGAATGATTCCCAGTCTTAGAGGAATGTCTTATGAGAACAGGTTAGTTGAGCTGATTCTGTTCAGCCTCGAGCAAAGGAGACTAAGTGGGGGTATGATCCAGTTATATAAGATTCTAACAGGTCTGGATGGTGAGTGACATGACATACTAGAACTCGTGGCCACAAGTGGAATTTAGCAGGAGAACATTTTAAAACGAATTTGAGGAAGCACTTCTTTACACAGCGTGTAGTTAGAGTATGGAATAGTCTTCCTACTAGTGTAGCGCAAGCTAAAACCCTGGGTTCCTTTAAATCAGAGCTAGATAAGATTTTACCAACTCTGAGCTGTTAGGCAAGTTTTCTCCAAAAGTACTTGATGGGCCGGATGGCTTCCTCTCGTTAGTAAATTTCTTATGTTCTTAAGGTTACTTTTCCTATAGAACAAGTCCATACATTGTCCTTTTATTAAACAAACTAAATAGCCTTATGCTATTTATCTTATTTACACAAATGCTTGTCATTTTTGTCTCGTCTACACGGTCGCACATTTACAATTCTCCTCTGCTCTCTGTATTGCGCATGGCGGACTTCCGCCCCGATGCAGACAGGTGAGCACACTCCCACCAGCGGACAGAGAGCGCGCGTCGGAAAATATGTCACGTCAACCATCTGAAAAGCAGACAAAAATATTTGCTGTGCCATACATCTGTGTATGACTCCTTAGATCTCCAGTCCGGTCAAAAGTTTCACTAATTATCTACTTCTTCCCTTGCATGTTTAGTCCTATACTGAACTCCCTGATCGCTACACCTTACACATCTTAAGTTTAAGATTTGTCCAAATTTTACAGTAACCTACCCACACTTATATTACAGAGAATGTGTTAGGTTGAAGAAACTGTTATGAATCATTTTGTTATCACTCCTGTATGATCAGCAATGAATGTAAATATGTATATACATTATTTTGTTTTCCCCTAGCCTCATACTTTAGATTATATTAATAATAGCATTCCCACCTTAGCAAAACCTGAACTTTCTTTCACCTCCCTATTCTGCATGACTCTTGCGCCTCCCACTGACTATAAATAAAGGAGTCAAGGGGAACCACCCTTTGTAACAAATTCTGCTGTAGTTTGCATTGCAGAGAGTGTGGGTACCCTTGCAAGTAAAAACTATAAAGTGTGTGTCTCGTAAATGTGGAGTTGGGGTGGAAACGCCGGGCGCTTTCCCCAACATAGAATTTGGTCCTTCGAGCCGGATCCGAGGAACCCCGAAGACGTCTCCAGTACGCCGAGAGAAGCGACACCGAAGTCTGTCGACAGCCACTCGAAGTCGGGTGCAAGAAAGACCTGTGATGTGAATTCGCTATCAGGCCGGTGGTTAGAACTGCGCTCGACGTCTGGTGATGTCTGAAGGACCTCGGTGACGGAACAGAGAGCACACTACATAGGTGAGAAACACGGCACCTAAGTGAATAGGTGGCCAAGTGAGACATACGGCACCTAAGTGAGTAGGTGGCCAAGGCATGCATGTGGTTAAGCTTAGCCGAAATTAAGCGGGAGCGAAAGTAGGCGTTGTGGGAGAGAGTGTACGGCGTTCTATGTGGATGTGTCCTTACAGGTTTTAGACTAACCTACACGATCCACCCTAAAAGCAACAACATACTGGTGACTGAAGGATAAAGGACGGGTTTCATCCCTGAAAACTAACACCGCTGCTCTAATAGGGAGCAGTAGAAGGCCGTGTTGGTGTCCTCCTGAGGTCTCATGCCAGGGACTTGCTTTTAGGATTTTTTATGTTTTGTAGTGTATTCAATAAAAGGTAACAATGGGAAAAAATCAGAGTAAACAAATCAAACTAGAGGGAGATGAGAAGTTTATGGAAGGATATAAACCAGGATCAGGACAAATAAGTAGTCAGAGATGGAGGAAAAAACATGGGTTTGAAGGAAAACTCCATACTCCAGACATATTAAAGTTACAGGGAAACTTAAAACTGGAGATGTTACAGACTACCAATAATAAAAAAGGCCAAGATAGAAAAAAGGAATACGTTTTCCCTGATGCATGGTTAGAACAGAGTAAACTAAGAGATAATAAGAGACAACAGAAAAAGGGAAATAAGGAGAAAAAACTGCAGGTGGCTTTAATCACACTAGACGAAGAAACGGCAGCAAGACCTTCTGCCCCTCCAGCTCCTCCACCGCCCCCACAAATTCCGGTGCCTGGTTCCAGCCACAGATAGACAAGAAGCAGGGGGGGGGTGGAACCATCTCGCATGTTAACTCGAGGGTCTGATCCCTCTCTATATCCTGTAAAAGATTTGGCCACAGCTAAAGTACAATGGCATCCAAAAAATAACACAGAACAAGAGGAGGTAGAATGGCAGTGTCCCCTCGTAGAAGTGGCAAACCCAAATCGAGGGCCAAATAATGCAGGACCCGAAACTATGTTAGTATATAGACCCTGGACCGCTGAGGATAGAACAGCGGCTTTAAAAGGAATACCCCCGGTTGAAGAAGGGGTACCCGAGTTTTGGACTGCCATCCTAGAATTACAAAGTAGTTTTCATTTGAACGGCAGGGAAATGTACCGATGCCTAAGACAGTTGTTTACCCATAAATGGGGACGTGTGGCAGGCGACTTCACTGGACACGGTGCCAATAATCAGCCCTTAGCACATAACTCGCAGGAACTCATACAAGCATTACAACAGCTGCGAGAGAGGATAGACACAGTCTTCGTGAGACGTGCAGATTATGGGCGAATAGCGCAGTGCAAACAAAAAGATGGAGAGGAACCTGAGGATTTTATGGATAGGATGCGAGTGGTGTTCAGGGGAAATTCAGGAATTCCTCACGACGAGGAAGACGGAGGAGTGTATCAGCAACAATTAAAACGAGCTTTTGTCGCAGGCCTAAAGCCTGAATTGCGAAAATATCTCGACAAACATTGGGTACATCAGAATACTGGCTCAGTCCAACAAGCCTTAGATTATGCCCAACACGCACAGAAAGCGCAGAAACAGCAAAAGACAGATACAATATTCAGCGCCTCTGACGTGGTAGCGCTAGTGCAAACGAACCCTCGGGGACGCGGGGGATTCAGAGGTAGAGGAAGAGGAAGATTTAGAGGCCAAGGAAGATTTAGAAATAAACAAACAGGAGGGTTTTCACAAGAAACAGAGTGTTGGACATGCGGGAAACCTGGACATTTAAGCAGGGACTGCAGGTCAGGGAAGCGACCATTCAATCCAAACTCCACCGAAAATGACCAATGACCCTCCTCGGAGACCCCTGTTGCTGACACTATCCGAGGTGAAACAGAGGTCATTTTAAGGGAAGAACCGGAGGTTACCTTACAAGACCTCCTGGATGAGGAAATAGATTTGCAAGCAGTATGTCAGCTATTAGCAGAAAGGCAGTGGGGAACTTTGCCAAGTCGGAAATTAATCATAAATGGCAAAGTATACGAATGCCTGTGTGATACTGGAGCCTGTAGGACTGTCCTAACCTCCAGTCCTCCTGAAGTCACATACTCCTCATCTGTCATAAATATAAAAACAGCAGGAGGCCAAACAGACAGTCATCAGCTAACAAACCCAGTTGCAGTAAAAGATAAGGAAACTGGGATTGAATGTCAAGCACAAGTGTTAATAAGCCCTTCTTGCCCTGTCAATCTGTTAGGCCGTGACCTTATGGTACAGATGGGCATTAGTGTACTTGCCACAAACTCTGGTGTCATGCCCGGCTCGTCCGCTCCTCGTGTGTGCCACGCCCCCTGATTACCCACGTGTGTTTCCCGGATTGTACCCAGCTGTGTCCGTTTGCTTTCAATCAGTCTTGTGTATTTAAGTCCTGGTCTTACCTGTTTGCCTTGTCTGTCATTGATGTAAGTCGGCGTTTCATGTTTCCTGCTCCCAGTCAGTTTAATAAACCCCAGTTTACCCCGACTTCCGCCTGCTTTCTGCCCGTTCGCCTCGCACGATCGCCGCTCTGCCCGCGATCGCGAGCGTTCCCGTGACAGAACATTCTGTCATGCCCGGCTCGTCCGCTCCTCGTGTGTGCCACGCCCCCTAATTACCCACGTGTGATTTCCTGATCGTGCCCAGTCGTGTCTTGTTTCCTGCTGCCTTGTTTCATGTATTTGAGTTCCTGATTTGTACTAACCCGTGTCTGTCATTGATGTTCTTGATGTTGGTGAGCGTCTGGCCCCCCGTGTTCCGTCTTGCCCGTTCCCGTCTCCGTAATAAACTCCCGTTTTCCCCGTATCCCGCTTGCCTGCCTGCTCCTTACCCGCACGATCGCCGCTCTGCCGTTACCTCCGCGAGCGATCGTGACATCTGGCATGAAAGCAATCATAAATGAGGAAGCCTATGTTGTGCAAGGAACCGGAGCACCACAATATTACTGGTCACTGGACCTAGGGGGAACTACACAGACACGAGAATTGTTGCGAAAAACTAGAGAAAAGCAGTCCCCTAAACAAACCCAGTTCATGCCTGATGATGCCTTACACGTCACTATGTGGTACAAAGGCACCCCAGGACCAGATTATGCCTATGACAAAACGTTTCATGCCCTCCAAGACACTTGTATCACCTTACAACATTTGTATGTTAACTCCACTACTGGCTTTTCTGCTGCCTCAGTCATCTTATCTAATAAACAACAGGCTGTGTTCAGAGGGGAAACACCACATGTATCTCTATCAAAACCACCTCAGATGCAGTGGAGGGATGTAGAGATGTTCTTACGAGATTCCATGCACAGTCACAATGACTACCAACCCGTACCTGGCTCATGTTGGAGCTATGACAAAAAACACAATGTGTGGCGGTTTCCTTTGGGATGGAGAGTTCAAACCACTCTCACCACACACTTGCAGGACCCAACCTGACAAATTTTTTCTGTTCTGGAGGGGGGATCATGTCCAGATCTAGATTACCTCCCGGAAGGGTTGTGGTCGTCCTCCCCCACTGATGTAGGACTGGTAAAGGGGTTCCCACCTTACAAAGTAATTGTGAAATCAGAACACCGCCCGGTAGTTAGACAATACCCGTTAAAACCTGAGGCAGAGAAAGGTATAGCCCCTGTAGTGCAGGATATGTTGGCATCAGGAATATTGCGAGAGGCTCCTGAGGCCACTTGCAATACTCCTATCTTCCCCGTCCAGAAGGGACATACAGGGAAATGGCGCATGGTGCAGGATTTAAGACCAGTTAATAACATAGTGCAACACGCAGCACCAGACGTGCCCAACCCACACTTATTGCTCAACTCATTAACCCCTGATAAAAGTTACTTCTCAGTAGTGGATCTTAGTAATGCATTTTTCTCAGTACCATTGCACCCTGATTCTCAACATTTATTTGGTTTCACCTATAAGGGAAAAAAATACAAATATACTAGACTCCCTCAAGGGTTTTCAGAAAGTCCACCATGGCCCTTAGATATTCTATGAGTACCTGTAAAATACCATCCCATAGTCAAGTGCTACTGTATGTAGATGATATATTAATTGCTTCAGATACAAAACAGCATTGTAAGGAAGCCACACTGTTGGTGTTACAGCATTTATATGATACAGGACATAAAGCATCAAAACAAAAATTACAATATTGCAGGGAGGAAGTTATATATCTTGGACATAAACTCTCCCAACAAGGTCGATCATTATTAGAAACTAGAAAACAGGCAATACAAGAGGCACCAAAGCCAAAGACTAAACAGCAAATGATGTCCTTCTTAGGACTTTGTAATTATTGCAGAGAATGGCTACCTGATTATGCCGCACTCGTTCAACCTCTGCAAACGTTAATTTATGGGAAAGACATGGCCTTAAAAGATAAAATTCAGTGGACAAAAGAAGGAGAATTGGCATTCACAAACTTAAAAATGATGCTACAAACAAATGTGATACTTGCCTTACCAGATTATCAACAACCATTTACCTTATGTGTTGATGCAAATCAAGGTTATATGAAAGCGGTATTAACACAGCCGTTCGGGACAAAGGAAAGACCTCTAGCATTCTATTCTAAACGATTAGATGCAGTAGCAGCTGGTTTTCCACAATGTTTGCAGGCATGTGCAGCTGCTGCAGAAGCAGTAAAATTATCAGCAGAATTAGTGTTGTGTCACCCACTCACCCTGAAGGTGCCACATTCAGTTTCATTAGTTTTACTGCAGACACCGCTTCCGTTCCTCACACATGCTAGACATCTGACCTTAGTCTCACTCCTGCTTTCACAGTCAAACATTACTATACAGCGATGTGGTCCTCTTAACCCTAGCACCCTTCTTCCGACAACGGAAGATGGAGAGCCACATTCGTGCAAAGCAGTTGTGGAAGAGCAAACAAAACCCAGAGCAGATATTTTACAGACCCCAATATCAGATTCAATGGTTGTTTATGTAGATGGATCAGCATCAAAAAATGATATGGGAAAAAATAAGGTCGGGTATGCTGTAGTTACGTCCACTGAAGTGTTAGAGGCCAATGCACTCCCACCTGCTTGTTCAGCACAAGCGGCTGAACTCTATGCTGTAATTAGGGGATGCGAGCTATTCAAAAATAAGTCACTTACTATATACACTGATAGTCAATATGTGTTTGGAGCTGTTCATCACCATGCAAGAGTGTGGAAAAATAGAGGTTTTAAAACATCGCAGGGAACGTCTCTAACTCACACAAACTTACTATTTAGATTATTAGATGTTGTACAATTACCGACTCGCCTTGCACTGTGCAAATGTAAAGCACACCAAACCGATGCTTCCACAATAGCTAAAGGAAACAACTTTGCAAATAAAACTGCCAAAGAAGCGGCACTGAAACAGCCCACCTTATCAGTGGCAGACATTCTTTTCATAGATAGTGAAGTGCTATGTGATGCACAGATTCATGTTCCTAAAACAGAAATACAGAGTTGGATCAAGAGAGGAGCAATACAGCAAGGGAAAGTTTACTATATGAATGACAAGCCCATCCTACCAAAAAACTTATACAAAACAGCTGCCTTAGTGAGCCATGGAAATACTCATGTCTCAACAGGAGGGATGGTATATATAATCCAGCAATACTTTTATGCTATAAATTTTTCTGATTATGCAAAGCAATTTTGTAGAACATGCTTAATTTGCTGTAAACATAATGCACAGGGTAACATGAGACCAAAACGTGGCCAGTTCCCTGTAGCTGAGTACCCGTTTCAAGTTGTACATATAGATTTTATTGAATTATCTTGGTCACAAGGGAAGAAGTACTGTCTAGTCATTATAGACACCTTTTCTAAGTGGGTAGAAATATACCCTGTAAAGCACTGTGATGCAATGACTGTTGCAAAATGTTTGGTAGGCCATTATTTCCCTACTTATGGCATACCTCATATTATAAGATCAGACAATGGGACTCATTTTGTAAATCAGACCATGTCCCTTTGTTCACAAGCATTAGGTTTTACGCTTAAGAATCATTGTGCTTATCACCCTCAGAGTGCAGGCTTAGTGGAGAGAACTAACGGCACTATTAAAACAAGGCTCAGAAAAACAATGGAAGAGACAAAAAGGCCGTGGCCAGAATGTTTGTCTCTAGTAAAATTGTGGATGAGAATAACTCCCATTCCTGCAGGATTAACACCTTTTGAGATAGTGTACGGAAGGCCGTTTCCTCTAGCAACCGAAATGAGTGATATAGGGAAAGCGGACAGAGAAAATACATTGGCTAATTGGATGCGAAAGTTGCTATCATCACAACAAAAACATAGCCCCAGTAGTCTGCCAGTAAATTCTGTTTCTAACCAACAGGATAACTTGCAGCCAGGGGATTGGATCCTGGTCAAGGTCCTGTTGCGGAAGGAGTGGAGCACACCCCGGTGGGACGGACCTTATCAAGTCCTCCTCACAACGCCAACAGCGGTGAAAAAAGCAGAACGACCTTCCTGGATACACAAAAGTCACTGTAAACCCATCAAGCCCTTATCAGAGGCCTCAGCGACAGAGTAGCAGTGGAAGTCCGCTACAAAGGCACAGTAACCAATAGGGTGCTGCTGTCTCAACCCGGTGAAGAAAACAACTGAACTGCACTCTATTAGGATGGCTCTGACGGGGTGGGGATGTGGTAAGGTGACTCTAGGGGTCATTCTTGTTGTTGGACTTGTATGGTTGTCCTTGCTCCCACTAGCTCCATTGCAGCACCTACGGCGATGGACCCATGACGACTTCCATCTGCGCCCGTTGCCTGCTGACCACTCACACCCGTTCATGAAGAACTACTGGTATCGATATGTACATGACACTGTAACAGCAAAAAATGTGAGTTCTGTGCCGCCTACTCATAGTGAAGGACCCACTGTATATGGAAAACCCATGAATATGTCCCAGGCCAAATGTGCCGCATCTTTTGCAGGTATAGGGTACCAAAGTATTGTTTCACTTATATTTTCCGTAGATGGAGACTATGTTAATATCACCACTAATGGGTCAGGTAATATAACCGTAAAAACTGTTGTGCAAGATGCCACAGGAATATACCCAGATGACCCTGGGTTCCAAAACGGCACATGTCTCCAAGACTTTTGGGTGGATTTCACCGTAACTAAAACCAATGTATCATTCCCCTTTTCTGTCCTAATATATCAAGACCCAACCACATATAATCATTCAGTCTGCTACAAACAGAATAATGGCACTAGGTGGATCGGAGGCAATACCATGAATTGTGACACGACCTTCGTTAGCAGCATGTACGGCTCTCCTGTCTCGTTCTTGGGGCCCAGTAATGGAACTTATTGGGTGGACGGAGTGGCTTGGTTATGCGGACCTCGTGCATACTTTGTCCTACCACCGAACTGGTTTGGAGTGTGCGCTCCTATTTTTGTTTCAGATCACACCTTCCTGATAGCACAGGGAAGTAAGGTTTCCATCAGAAGCAGGAGGAAGCGTTCGATATCAATACAACCCCATGACAGTTTGTGGGGAACAGACGTACCCCCTGAACATAAACTGTGGGGAACAGGCAGTAAAGTTGCGCTGTCCCTATTCCCCTGGGCAGGAGTTGGAAAGCTCATGCTGCGAGTAGAAACTCTAAATTATAGACTAGGTCTTTTCATAAATAGTTCGATACTAATTGATCAACAACAAAACGAACAATTGGACATAACCAGACAGATGGTTATCCAGAACCGTATGGCATTAGACCTACTGACAGCTGCACAAGGAGGAGTATGTGTCCTCCTGAATCAAACGTGCTGCACTTACATTCCTGACAACGTGCACTCACCTAATATGACAATTGCCCTTGACCGCCTCCGTGACTTACAAAAAGTGATGACCATGGACAATCAACCGCAGTCCTCCTGGCTGGACTGGTTTGTTACAGGAACATGGTGGTCCATACTGATGAAAATGTG
This sequence comes from Brienomyrus brachyistius, assembly GCF_023856365.1. Lineage (NCBI taxonomy): Eukaryota > Metazoa > Chordata > Actinopteri > Osteoglossiformes > Mormyridae > Brienomyrus > Brienomyrus brachyistius. Next base: position 164,757 of record NW_026042359.1, on the reverse strand, counting down.
CCTACCTTTTGTTTTGTTTTTTATTTTGTTTTTCTGTTGTTTTATAACTGTTATACCATGTTTGAAAATGTTTATTAATCAAGCTCTTAATGCTGCTTTTCGGACACACAGTACAATGTTTCTCTCCCTTACTCAGAATATGGAGACAGAGCCTGTTTCCAGCGATAGCGATGAAGAAGACATGTAATTCATAATGACGGCTGAGCCGAAAGCACCCGTGCAGGGCTCGGACCTGAAGTAACGGAATTAGATGTTTTTCTATGATAAACAGGAGGAACGACTCCTGATGGTTTTCTGTACTCCACAGTTAGGATGATGATGATGTGATCTAAATGACGGTTGTACTGGAAATGCTTTTGCAACTTGTACAATACTGATGTTTCTGATCATACTGTCATGATAAACAGGAGGGACTGTTAGGTTGAAGAAACTGTTATGAATCATTTTGTTATCACTCCTGTATGATCAGCAATGAATGTAAATATGTATATACATTATTTTGTTTTCCCCTAGCCTCATACTTTAGATTATATTAATAATAGCATTCCCACCTTAGCAAAACCAGAACTTTCTTTCACCTCCCTATTCTGCATGACTCTTGCGCCTCCCACTGACTATAAATAAAGGAGTCAAGGGGAACCACCCTTTGTAACACATTCTGCTGTAGTTTGCATTGCAGAGAGTGTGGGTACCCTTGCAAGTAAAAACTATAAAGTGTGTGTCTCGTCAATGTGGAGTTGGGGTGGAAACGCCGGGCGCTTTCCCCAACAGAATGTTTTTTGCATTAAAGCTCGCAAATACTAAATTTGATTCCACAGTTATGGCTTTAGATACCGAGGGATCCTGGTATATCATACTTACACAAAACTAATTATGGTAAATTACTATGTGAAACAAAGAATTATCTCGAAAGATGGGAAATCCTCCCTCTATCCTTATTGGGGAGAGTGGAGAGCATTAGAATGAACATACCACCTAGGCTTCTCTTTATGTTCCAGTCCCTGCCCATAGGGGTCCCTATATCCACATTCAAAACGCTCAATAAATGGTTATCCAAATTTACCTGGCAAAACAAAAGACCCAGGATTGAACTGAAAAGACTGTTAAACCCAAAAGAGAATGCGGGTCTGGACTTACCTAATTAAAAAAATTATTACTTGGCAGCCCAACTTATATCAGTAGTGGTATGGATAACCCAGGACAGGGAGGCTCAGTGGGTGGGAATGGAACAGAGTATCTGCCCAAATTTGCCGCTGGACATAGCAATTATTTTTAATCAAGATACATGGAAAGTAAATAAAATGATTAACATTTGGATAGGAAACACTCTGAAAAGTGAGAGAGAGGCTGGGACGCTCTTCATCAATATCAAGAGCAATGAAAATTGCACATGATGTTGATTTTCTACCATATTAATTAGATACAGGGTTTAAGACATGGGGAGAAAAGGGTTTAACCAGTTGGATCAGTTGTGTGATGGAGGAGATCTAATGTCCTTCGAACATCTTAGAAACAAATGTGGCCTCCCAGTGCCCAACTGTTTTAGATACCTACAGTCAACAAATATATTGTTTATATTAACAATTAAAGGATTGGTTAAAAAGAACATTATATCATATATTTATAAAATATTACAAAAAGAGTCAACAGTGTTAATATCAAAGAGAAATGGAAACTAGAGATGAATACTATCATTAACGATGAAGATTGGACTCATTCATGTAAAGAAGGACACAGAATAACAAACAGTCCTACATGGAGGGAATTTGATTGGAAAGTTAAGATGAGATACTTTAAGACTCCCCTTCTCACCTCTACGTTTGGCAACACCTCTAATCAGGGTTTTATTGGAGGGGTTGTGACCTGGTAGGAGACCACACCCACATTTTTTGGGATTGTCCAAAACTGTCAGAGTACTGGCAAAATATACAGGAAGAGATAAAAAAAAATGTTTGAACATAAAATTACCACTTGAACCAGCTCGTTTCATACTAGGAATTATGCCACAGAATATAGTGCATGAAAATAAGGTTGTATTACAGAGAGTTCTTCTTGTAATTGCCAGGAGGATGATAACGATCTCCTGGCTAAAACCCCAGCCCCCCACGACAGTACAATGGAAAGAAAGAGGAAAGAAAGTGTATAATATGGAATTTATAACTGAAAAATTGTTAACGAGAACAGAGTGTTTTGTGGAAGAAATTTCTCGAAGTCCGATGTTAAGTTTTTGACAGAACTTTATTATTCGATGAGCTCACAGGGAACAGACACTCAGCAATCATGCGTCTTGTGTTCTGCTCCCCGAGCAACAAATGCATACATCTTTTATGGCCTAAAATGCGACAGTCATCTGACAAATCAAGGACAAATTGGATTTTTGGACGTTCCAGTTACTTCTGCCTTTCAAGGTCCAGGCAGTTCAAAGAAAGTTTGGCCATCTGGAGATACCAGTTTCTTCTACGTTTTCAAGGTCCACCTATCAGCTTAGAACAAGTCTATCTATTTGGGACTTTTCCTTTTGCTATATTATTCTAGGACTCGTTGTTCTCTTTTTCTACATTTTATATTATCCAATACCATGCATTCATTTTATAATATCTTCTGCAACAGCTTACTTCTCAGGTCATGCCTTTGCTTTGACCTGGGCCTCTTGCTGAACAAGCAATATATGGCAAACATGTTAGTTCCTCTATAGAAAATAGAAATTTCTTACTTAAGCAGATTTGCATTCTTGTTTGATACATTCAATTAATGACAAGTAAATTACATTGTTTCAACCACTATGTGTAAATCAACAACACATTGTAAACTCAATTGTTAATTACTGATTAGGTAATGCATTTTGCATAATCATCTATATTCCATTATTGATTATTGATTAGCATAATCAAGAATTTTCTATCACAGTTTCTTTATTAAAAGGTTTCCAATCTGTAATTTTCTTTTTTCAACAGAAGTATGGCACTTAGGAAAGGATAGGGTTGAATTGAGACTTCCATGTACAGCACTGTGCAAAAATCTTAGGCAGGCAAAGAAAACGATGTTTAGATTGTCCTCGTGTTGGTGTAAAACTATGATATTATGCCTGTCAAAGTGTGTCAGCTTAGCCATTTCAGAACCTCTGCTAACATCATCCTAGTATTTGCAGCGACCGTCCAGTGCAGCCATGTAGTTTTTGACTTGGCCACTATGACACCTCATACAGCTAGTCAATCTGTCAAAATCATGGAACGGCTGAGGTGCCCCTGAGGAGAAGTTTGGGAACTGAAGTGGTGTTCATCTAGCCATCCGACTAGATATCAGTATCTTTTTAGAAAAGAGAAGAAATTATTACTAGTTTTTATTGTGTTCCTCTTAATTTGCACATGTTCTAATGTTAAATTGTGTTTTTTGTTCTAAGCCAAAGTACACTTGCTATCCAGATAAACAGCTTTAAACATTTCTTTGGATTGCCTAAGACTTTTGCACAGTACTGTATATCTTAGAACATAAGAAATTTACAAATGAGAGGAGCCCATTCGGCCCATCAAGCTCGTTTGGGAAGAACTTAACTAATAGCTCAGAGTTGTTAAAATCTTATCCAGCTCTGATTTAACCATCTCTCTCAATATAATATTGGGATCATTTATTCTCTTCAGAGGCCTCCATAGAATAATGCATCCATCCTCTCAATTATGTTTAGACAGACGTATCCTAAGGCACCAGGGCAACAACAGTCAGAATAACAACAGAATCATCAATTTCACAGCTAGTTTTAAAAATTGCTTTAATGCAGAGTGATTACAGAAAAAAAGATAAGCAAATTAGGTAATATTAACAAAATTATTAAAACATGTAGAGTAATAGACATATTTGTCTTTCAGACATATTGTGCTTTTTTAAGGGCAGAAGGGATACATTAAATCAGGATTATATTTTGTTTTTAATGATATATATATATATTATTTTTAAAAATTTACATCATTATAAATGAGAACTATAAGTGATTGCTAATTACTGTTAACTAATTTCCTGTATGATCTTTCTCTCCTTCAGTGTTAAAAATAATTATATGTCAGGGGGCCAATCAGTGGAGGCACACGGACACATTGGCCGGTTATCCTATTTGTTCAGCGCCAGCCCAACAAGTAGAGTATTCAGAACCATGGACAGTGACCAGTGTTACTGTGACGTCTGGTTCCTTCATTGGCTCTATATAGTTTTCTAGAAATAACTAAATGCCTCTGTTGTACAAATTTCCAGCCATAGACTTGCTTCCTATATGACGAGAAGATTTTATTTTTACTCAGACTAAGAAGCTATAGATAATCAGCTCTGCATGCGATCTCCCCTTTACTGCTCGAGCAGGGCTCATGCACATCAATAAATGTCAAGGCAGCAAGTGCATACAAACAACTTCTCAGGACAGTTATAGGGCCTTCAGGAGGAGTCAAACTGCTGCCTCATCCAGAGATACCATTGTCTAAGACTTGCACTAAACCATTCTAAGCACTTGGGCGTATTTAGTGTCAGAATCCATCCCTGACTTGTCCTGTTCTCTCTTGTTTGTTCCCATTTGGCCAGCACATGTCACTGGCCATCCTATTCTCTCCTCTGTCTTGTAGCTCCTTAGCCCGTAGTGTGTTTGCCTGCTGCTCGGGCTACCATGTGGCTTAGTTTGACATGTGATCAAAATTTAGAGTAAACTAATACATGATAGCTTGCCTTAAAAAAAGATCAATGGCAGAACAGGGGCTCTGAACACAGTTTGCATTAACCATTTAACCATTAACCAATTAACCATTTCTCTCAATATAAAATTGGGATAATTATTCTCTTCAGAGGCCTCCATAGAATAGTGCATCCATCCCCTCACTCATGTGTATAGAGGCATATCCTAAGGCTCCGGCAACATCTTTCAGATCAACAAAAGCATCAACAATTTCACAGCTAGATTCAAAACATACTTTAATGTACAGTGATTGCAGTAAATGATAAATAAATTAGGCAATATTAATTCAATTATTGAAATGTGCAGATTAATAGTCAGAAAAGGTTTTATAATTTTACATCATGATAAATGAGAACTATGCGTGATTACTAATTACTGTTACCTAATTTCCTGTCTCGACTTTTCCCCCCTCATTATTAAAGGTAATTATATGGTAATTATATTTTCTGCACTTGAACCGAATTTCAAAATAAATGACACCTGGGTGACCCAGGTTCGAGTCTCTGCCTGGGTCACATGTGTGTGGAGTTTGCATGTTCTCTCCATGTCGTCGTGGGGTTTTCTCCGGGTACTCCGGTTTCCCCCCCACAGTCCAAAAACATGCTGAGGCTAATTGGAGTTGCTAAATTGCCCCTAAGTGTGCATGTGTGAGTGAATGGTGTGTGAGTGTGCCTCGTGCCCATTGCTTCTGGGATAGGCTCCGGACCCCCCCGACCCAGTATAATAAGCGGTTTGGAAAATGGATGGATGGATACACCTGGGTCTATTAAAAGAAGGTGATGCTGCCTGAACCACCAACCAAGGCTGGGAGGAAAGGGAGGAACACTAGTCAAATGAAGGAAGAAAAGGCCACAGTATCTCATGGTCACGAATACAAAAGTCAGGGAGTGTTATGAAGAAGGCACCACACTTAAGACCATTGGTTTTATGCAGTGAATTACACCAGAGAGAGTTTTTGCATTTTAGCTGTGTTATGTAACATTCCTCAGACTTCATTTTAATGTTTTCTTCAACACAACGAAGTCCCACGGTAACAAAAGCGCTGAGGTCTGGATCGTTAATTGCAATGTGGGGAGTGCAGACCAGCTGGGGTGGGGGATCGTGCTCAGTCACGGTAAAAGGCAAACGGGTAAATTGTGAATACGCCCTTAATCTAACTACAGTTTAACGTTGTTCCACATACCAATATCACTACGTATCGGTATCGCAAAACAAAATTTAAAATGTTAAGATTCTGTCATTCTGAAAATCTGAGTATTTAAGACATTATGTTCCATAGCGATTTGTGGAGATAAATACCCTCGGACAGTAGCGTTCATTTCACAATTAAGTCTCTTTAAGTCATTGTTTTTTGTTAAGCAGGATGAATGTGTGATTTTTAATTAATAAACCTTTAAGGGTTATATGCTTATGCTGTTGTATACTGTTCTCGGTGTTCTAATTATAGAATAATATATAGAATAATTATAAAAGAGCTATAATTATTATGATGTTATTATTTAATTGTGTGGGCCGTGTTGCTTGATTACATTTGACTCCTCGGCACGTGGGACGCTGCCGGTTTGAAAGACGCAGCTTCACTTGTTTTCTGCACCAAGGTGGGTTGCCATTCTGCTCCCATTTTATCGGATAATTTATCTTATTGTTTAGTATTTTTTCAAATTTGCATGTATATTAAAATATGTTTGATGAGTAAAGTCAGTATATTGCTTTTAAATAAAGTGATTTTGTTCCGGGCTACTATGTTAATTATGTTTAAATTTTATGCGCAAAGTGTAGTTGACATTTAACTTTTCCGCGTGCGCTTTCCTGCGTTTAAGTACATTATTGCGCTTGCTAGTGAGTAAATTAGTTCATTTCTTTTAAATAAAGTGAACATTGTTGTGGGGTGCTGTGTTGGTTAAATTTAAATTTCATGTGCAAGTCGGCTAGTTTCCTGTGCCGCAAAGTCTAGGTGATATTTCACTTTTCCGCGTGCGCTTTCATGTTGCATTCTACTGCGGATGCGGGTGGTTGCGCTCGGTGCTGCCTACAGCAATGATATTCCAGCAGACCAGGAGAGGGCAGATGTATTGCAAGAAACACAAATAAAAGTAGTGAAGCAAGTCCTGTAAAGTTTGTTTGGTGACTAAAATCAGTATATTGCCATTTAGTAAAATTTTAAATTGTTCCAGGCTTCTGTTTTGATTATATCTAAATTTTATGTGAAAGTTAACTAGTTTCCTATGCTATAATGCAATTGTTCATTGCGGAGGTGTCAGTGCAGAACTGTATTCCATGTGCCAGGAGTGACTGACAGCTCCATTGTATTGCCTGTATGTTGTTTTTCCTCATTCAGGTACAGATGAATTGCAAAAGCTGTCAGCTGGAGCAACGCTGAACAGGAGAAGCGGTTTCAGAAAATGGATGAATATCCCCAGAGGTGTGAGTTAACAGTTTTAACCACTGCATCACTGTACCATGCCCATGTATAGGATATGTAGAAGAACCTGTTGCAGTTATCTGGTGTGTGTGTTTTTGACTTTCCCTGCCGGCCCCTGGAGGTTTGGGCTTCCCCTTTGAGTCTGGTGCCTCCCAAGGTTTCTTCCTTCTAGGGAGTTTTTCCTTGCCACTGTCGCCTATGGCTTACTCACTGGGGGCTTTGGGTGGGGATGCTGTAAAGCGCTTTCACACAATGTAATGTTGTGATAACGTGCTATACTTTGTTGTATAATTTTGTATTTACTCACGCAAATAAAAAATTGTTTGATAACAAAAAACACTTGTTTCATTCTTTTTCCCTGCGAACATATCAGTCACTTCCCTCCTGCTCCTGCATTCAAAAATGAAAGTTTGTCCTGCACTGCACTTTATTGCCGTGGGTTCCACAGGAATGCAGACCTCTACTTTGGTGTAATCCTGCTGCTGTTGTAGATGGTCTGCTCGCACGCTTTCACATTGTGCACAAGCAGATTTTTTGTATCTCTGCAGAGAAGCATTCTTTTCTTCTGCCTGGCAAATCCATCATTATAATAGCAATCCACCAAGGTGCAAGCGCATCTAGCTCTTAAAGAAAATGTTTGAAAAAATTTATAGCATGTTTACACCATAAAAACAGCAGTGACTGAGTACAACCCTTGTGGACCAGGCGCCTGGCTTTGACTATTTTTCTGCCATTAAACTAGCAAACGTGGGTTGGCCATGATGTAAAATAACTTGTGCCTTTAAATTCTTAAAAAAAAGTCCTGTGTGTTGTAAAGTGAGGTATGAAACAGATACCAGGCCGCTTCAGTGAGGGTCAGCGTAAGTTTTATTAATGTGATTTTGCGGTTTAAACTGTTTCATTGGAATCAATCCAACCAGCAGCATGAAGACTGCAAGCCAAAGAAGTGGGACGATGCATGAGAAGAACAACTCAGTCAATCCTCACGTCTCCTCTCTCCTCAGGCGATTGATGGACTCTGAGCATGAGACATGTACAAAAGATGAGGACTCTTCTCCACTATTCAAATGGAAATTGTTCTTAATCTTTTATTTATACCTTTTGCTTATACCGTAAGATTTAGGAACACAATGAAAAAGATCAACTTTAATACATTTGAAGGTTGAAGTTATTGGAATTTGTTACGGCTGATTTAGTGGAATATGATTTTGGACCAAACTGTCAAAAAAAGTGGAATGAAAATGCAGTTTAATGGTTGAATCCGTGGCGTGCCTAACTTGTTATAAATTGCACACTCATCCAGCATTAAAGTGACAGGGAGGTATTAGACCAGAGTTGTTGCATTACATTAACACAGACCAGCAAAAAATATCATAACATTATTCTAACATTAATGTAATGTTGTTCTGAATAGATTTCTATGTCCAGTCCTGATTTCAAATTGGGCCTTTAAGCCTAGAATATGGTCAGTTTTAAAAATACTTGACTTTGTTGCAACTCTGACTAAGTTGAATTCCATCAAGTGGTTAACGGGTGTGAAGATTATCCTGAAATTTTCAAGTTAATGTCATTCCAGTTAATGTGAGTTTGTTCTGTGTGGGTCTCTGTCTCAGGCTGTCATTTTCATCTTAGTCTCATTTAAACCACTTAACAATATGCATAGATTGCATAGCTGCAAATGTAAAATAAAAAAATTAACTTGGAAAGCATTCTACAACAACATTCAGTACTGTGGAGTATTAGTATTTATTGCCAATTCCAGTTGCTAGGTAACTTCTATATTTTGAATAGAATACAAGATAATATTTTAAACTAGATTACAGTTAATTGTTATTTTTCTGTTTAAAAAAGACAATTGCTGTAATTTACATAGGACAAAACCTGTAAAAGACATTTTGTAATTATTTTCTAAATGAAATGAAGATGCTTTGTTACTCCCCTTGGGGAAATTCTCTTTTCACCTACCCCATCTTGCTCTACTTGACACACGGGCACAGACAAAGGTAACAGCAAACCTGGCAGCAAAGGGCAGCCACCTGTAGGGACACCCATGGAGCTGGGGGTTTTACAGTGATTAACAGCAATTTTGCAATAGCTTTCTGGCAGCTTTTTTTTTTTGCTAGGTATTTACAGTAAATTCCACAGTCAGTTCTACACTAGAAGAGACATCATTCCTAAGCGCAGCATGGACTGCTTCTGGACACAGTATCTAATGCGACTTCCAGAGTCACTTGAGTAAGCTGGAGATAATTCATCCCCGGGAAAGAGAGCCTGCAGTAGGCAGTCTACCAAAAGAGGGCCTTTCCTGTTCCCTTGGTGAATTAGAACACCAGTGGAGAGAGCTCTCCTGTTGCAGTTTCACAGAGATGAACAACATGGAGAACTTTGGATTGAGGTTTTGCAGTAAGAGGGTGCTGAAGGAAAAAGGAGTTTCAAAGACATTGGTCTGCCTGTACTGCCGATTTTGTCTCTGCCCATTTCAGATGTCCAGATGTTTACTAATGTGACATTCCTTAAATACAACCACCGAAACAGAACCGTTGTAAATTTGTTGCCAAGTTTGGTAGATGTACAACTTGGACTGCAAAGAGATGGACTGACGCAGAGGCGGAGCTGAGGATAGGCCTGGGTGGGATTGACAGCTGGACCTACCCAGTCAGATTAATGAAATGACATTTTTTATATATAAATTACCGGCTTCTAACTCTGTTCCTATACATCACTGTTGTTACTGTGGCAAGTACGACAGAATGTGTGAGCTCCCTCTAGTGGTGCTCTAGGTAGAACACCACAGTCGTGGGTGTATTATTGTTGAAGTCACCATGTTGTAAATATATAAGCCAATTTAAGAAAATTTGGGGTAATGCGCTTCATTCAGACCCTCCCAAATTTAATACAAGTCCATCCATCAGCCACTTTACCGGATTTAAATGCTGCAGGAGGATGCTCACATGAAAAAAATAAGACTAATTCATTTCTTTATCCAAAACTCCTCATTCATTAAAACGAAAAGAGCTTTAACTTGTGCGTGCATTGCTTCATTTTAAGCAGCATTATGGAGTGTCGTTGAACATAAATTTTTCTATGAAGGGTCTGATTTTCTGCATCTTTTACTCCTGGTTTGGGCTATAAAATTGGAAGGAGTTGCCAAACCTGACTGTGCAGGGTCTGCGCTGTTCTCATCTGTGGACAGTGTGTGGGTTTGTGGGTCAGGCATAAATTTGGGGGGGGGGGGGCTCCCTCCAGCATTAAAATAGGGAGATATCCACTAAAATAATTCTTCATATTCAAAAAAGTACAGATAAAATGAATCAATCTCAACAGTTCATTTAAAGTGTTTTCACCCCAAGCACACCTATCCTTACTGAAAATGGTTTAGTCTAAAGTCCTGCTCTGGGGTACGTTTCCTATATCATAATGCACATTAGCAAAAGACAAATATATGTCAGGAAAATATATAGCAAGAGATCAAAGAAAATTGATACATTCTGTGGGCCATGTCTGCTGCCGCATGGCAGAGGGTGTGAGGGGGAAGTGCAGGGACGATGTCAGCATCACCAAAAGGAGGGCTACAGCTCTTTGGAGGGAGCCGGTAAGGAGGGCTGGGGGGAGCCAGTCTGCATCCTCACACTCCTGGGGAGGACCGAGTATTGGCCATCCTAGATCTGAGAGGCACTTGAGGGAATCCCGGGGTGCATAAATCTCTGTAGTCTACCCACCTCCAAGACATCTATGCTTTCTACTCCCCAGCCACTTCCTCTTGGCCCACCAACATTTGGCCCCCTGTAGTGTGATCACCAGGGTTCCTCAATATGTGGCACCTCCACACCTGGCTCCTCTACATCAGCCATCCCTTGTCTGGGCCCCTCTACAGCAGGCCCCCTCTGACGTGGCCCTCAGTCCCTCAGGGCGACACTGTCCCCTGAGTCCCCAGAATCCCTTTCAGTCTGGGAGATCACCTAACCCACCCATCCTGCTGCCTAATGCCGGTGTCGTGCTGTAAACTGTCCCCCTGCCACGGAATGTAATCTCTCATTTTAAAGGCAATGTCGCTTCGCTTCTCCTGCGCGGCAGCAGCGTCCGCTCGCTGTAACATCGGTTGTCTTGTTTAAGCAGACTAAAAACTCACATTTCTTGTTTATTATGATATTTTACAGTCAAAGTTAAGATTAACATCCTCCTGTAATACGTCGCAAATGTGACACTTACTACTATTTCATTTAAATGCGACAGTAATGCATTTCTTTTCGACGCTCGTTCGTGCAAATACAGTCGCCTTCAGTCTCAAGAAGCGATTCATCTACTTGAGTAATATTTTTAATACTTTGTTGAATTAATTCTGCCTCAATTTCTTTGCTATTCTGTCTTCTTTTCATAACTATAATGCGGCGATTAGCTTCATACTGGGCACCGACACACCTGGAAATGACGTAACATCGAACCAAATGCCAAAAGTAATCAGAAGTCAGCAGCCTGCCCAGAATGCACAGATAACAAGCTACACTGCAAGTCGTCCAGCCACGACGTCACCCAGCCACTCGTCTACCATCTAAAATACAGATAAATTACATGTGCTCCGTAATTCTGCAGTTGATATTATTTTGAACTGGACCATAAAGAAAATATTCTTGGCCTGGAGGGAGGAGGTGCTGGGCTATTTTATAGGAGGCTACTCTTTCTTAATAACCCCATTTTTAATTCTGAACAATAAGATTAATAGGATGGGGCGACATGCTGGTGCAGTGGTTAGCACTGTTGCCTCACACCTCTGCGACCCGGGTTCAAGTCTCCGCCGGGGTCAGATGTGTGTGGAGTTTGCATGTTCTCCCCATGTCGTCGTGCGGTTTCCTCTGGGTTTTCCGGTTCTCCCCCACAGTCTAAAAACATGCTGAGACTAATTGGAGTTGCTAAATTGCCCGTAAGTGTGCATGTGTGAGTGAATGGTGTGTGAGTGTGCCCTGCAATGGGCTTGACCCCATTCAGGGTTGTTCCCTGCCTCATGCCCATTGCTTCTGGGATGGGCTCCCGACCCCCGTGACCCAGAAGGATAAGAGGTTTGGAAAACGGATAAAACTGAAGAGCGATTTAAAATAGGTGATTGTCCAGTAAGAGGATTTAACTTTAGCTACAGTGTTTTTTGTTATACAGGTATATTTGGTTTTACAAAAACAACATTTACTTCTACACTATACGTAAGGAATAATTGACGACGGACCGTTGAATTATTAGAAAATAATGCACACCCGAGGTGGTAATGCGGCCACGACGCGAAGCGGAGTGGCCGTTACACCTCGGGTGTGCATTATTTTCTAATAATTCAACGGTCCGGAGTCAATTATTCCGCTTATACTATGGTTGCCACACCTCAAGACATCGATCAGATGATATATTTCAAGGGATTCGTCCGGTTTATCTACTTAAATCGCTATTGTGAGTAGGATTATTTCTTCCGCATCTCATCCAACGACTCTTTTGCTAGTTCCAAAACGTCATTTTAAAGCTGGCAATGGAGGCTTGAGCCGTTGATAGCAGACTAATGCAGTTAATAATGAAGTTATTAGAAAGAGAGCGAGAGAGACAGAGACACAGGGAAAGAGAAACAGAGAGAGAGAGAGAGAGAGAGAGAGCTTGTATGAATTAGGCTACCTCTGTGTGTCCCTCAACAGTGTTCTGAAGCACCGTCTCTAAACTGTAAGTCTGCTTTAAGATGCAGCGCTGTTATTACCTCGCTAGTGAGAAATGTCATGTGTAGCCTTTAAGTTGGTACACTAGGCTAACTAATACTGCTGCAGCCCAATTGTTGAAAGTTTCATATTCACCGTAAATATTAAAATTTACTTTCGGAAAATCGTCTATCATGTTGTTGTTTTTGTTAGTCCTGTGTGCTGTATAGGTACTGTATGCTAATTTCCGTTATTACAGTTAACTATGCGAAGTGATATGGAACTGTAATGCGGTCAAGAGAGCTACCTGGAACTACGTTCGCCGTGCGTTTATCTGAAAATAATTGCACACCTCAGAACGTTCGTCAGCCAATCAGATTCAAGCATTCAACGGTCCCGTAGTATACGGTCAATTAAAGTACCTTCTGCATCCTGGAGATGGTCATTACCTTCTGGAGAGTCTATTTCCTCAGCAACTCTCTTGTTGCTACCTTCTGGAGACAGATGAAAGCTGAAAAGATCTTCCATCTGGTCAGCAGTCATTGTGATTGGCTCAAAGCAGAACAGGGGGCGCAGAATGTAGACAGTGTTTATAACTCACTTATGAATTATCAATGTGTTACTGGTTACTTTATTAGTTTATATTCAAAGAAATAATAGCAACTTGATCCATGTTGGTCAAAGGATAAAATTCTGATCCTAACTAACATGCATGTAAACAGAACACAGAATACCTCTGAAATGGACCCTGACCCCTGTGGATGACCTGAAACGTGACAATGTCATGTTCCAGCAGATTCCTGTCTCTTATTGACCGGATAGGCCTCAGACAACCTGCATTGGCCATGAAGTCAAGCAGAGGTGTCTTTCACTTCTCAAGGTCCTCCAGAGTTGTACTTTCAGATACCTGCCATCAAAATGGACTGTCATTGAGGCTACTTGAATTATAACTTTTTAGTAAGAACCCACACACCCATATCATGTTTGAAGCCTTTCAATTGCAGCATTAAAATTAGGCAGCATTCGGCAGGTAAAGGAGCAATATTTGCTGGCAGGCACATGGGACGATTAATCTGCGCAGTAGGGACAACGTGAAGAGAGGAAAATTTGCTGTAAAAAAACTCAATTTGTTCGCCATAATATCTTGCTGACCTCCTTCCCAGGGCTTAAACTGCCCACAATGCTTTTCCACCCTCTATGCATATTTAGTATTTCCCTGATATATCAGACGCTGATATGGGCAGTACGGTATGCGCTCCGTCTGGTTAGATGTGGGCCTGCACTTTCTTAGGGGCCTGCCCCTCCTGACACAGACTCTTCCAGAATCTCATACTCCTCTCCATTTCCCATTCTTCACACTGTTTATTAGTGTATGGGAACGGGACAACCCTAACTGAAGGGTCAGGACTTGCACACAACACACACCCCTCCTGCCCTAATGAAGTGGCAGTATACTTAGCCCATTTATACCACCAATTTCCAAGTGTACGTTTTGCTAACCCATCCAGGTCTACTTCATCCTGGGCATCCTTCTAAAATTTGCTCACTCTCCTCACTCCCATATCTCCCCCCATTTCTCTCCGCTTTCGCTCACTGTAATCTGAGAGGTTATTCAGCATCAAAGGACCAGGCTGAGTCAGTGAAGTCAGTTGTCCTGTGCTCACCTGACCTGTGGTCCTGCTGTGCACCCAGACCTGAAGGGCCTGATAAATCATTAGCATCACTAACATCGTTGCTGTCAGCCCTACCAGAACCCACAGCTTCGTGTCCTGTCTGGAGTGGCTGGTCTGCTTGCGATGCTCCCTCTTGACCTTCACTCTGCTCTGATCCTGACTCCACCCCAAGCTGTGGAGCTCCTCTGGGAGCTCCATCAGGGCCATCTGAGTCAAGGGCAGCTGCATCCTCTGTGTCGTTTTCAGTGACTCTGTCTTTCGTGCGGTACTCTAGTGCAGTGGTTCAAATGGTACCACGTATTACTCCCTTCTACCTGCACCGCTGTTGCTGTGGCTCGTGTCACCTTGAAGGGTCCCTCTCGTCGGGGCTCGTGCCACTTTCACCGGAACACTCGCAGGTAGACTTTATCTCCGGGAAAGATGACTGGCTCCTCCTGGTCTGTGTCTTCTTTCTGTGCTTTCTCCTTTTCCTGTTTGGAAATAGTTTTGTGTATTTTGGTTAAAGTCCTCATGTACAACTTTAATTCATCCCCCAGCTGATCGAGGCTGGGTCCCTTATACGCCCCCTCCAAGTCGATCCAGGCATTGGTTTCCCTGTCAGCATTTCATGCGGAGACAAATGCGTCACCCTGTGCGTTTCCATCCGATACGCCATCAAGGCTGTTGGCAGTGCATCCACCCAGTTCATTTTCATGGTGGCGCAAATCTTATTCAGCTTCTGCTTAAGTGTGCCATTCACTCTCTCCACCATACCCTGCAAACTGAGGGTGATACACACATGCCAACTTTTGTTTAATTCTCAGCTGTTAAACCACTAACTTTGTAACTTTCCCCACAAAGGCAGCTCCATTATCAGAGCTTATTTCAGTTGGTATCCCAAACCTCGGACTCTCTGATCAGGAATTTCACCACTGTCATCGCCCCCATGTCCTTGGACGGTATTGTCTCCACCCATCTGCTGAACCTGTCCACAATCACAAGCATATATCGCTTTCCATATGCTGTTTTTCCCATGTCCACATAGTCCATCACCAAGTGTCTGAACGGTCCCTCAGGCACTGGAATGTGCCTTACTGGGGCCGTGATTGCTTTGCGTACATTGTTCTTAATGCACACCTCATATTCACATTCTGACAACCTTGCATCCATCATTGCTTGCAGCTTGTTGTGTAATTTTCCTTAACTCCTCCCCCCTTGCGCAATGGTCAAGACCATGCGCATCCGTTATCAAAATGTTCACCAGAGACAGAGGTGCAGCCAAAAGTCCCTCATGGTTGCGATACAGACCATTAGCATCCTTAGAGGCCCCCCTTTTTAGCCACACTGAGGCCTCATAGGGGCCCGCCCGCTCCTGCAGGGCCACCAGATCAGAAACCTGCTCTGTAGTCACCATAGGTAAAAGATCAGCAGTACTCACCTGCGCAGCCGCCCTGGCTGCCGCATCAGAGGCTGCATTTCCTTGAATAACAAAATCACGACCTTTGCGGTGGGCCTGACACTTAACAATAGCCAAACGCTTGGGACGCATCATTGTGTGTAGCAACTCCAAAATCTGATTATAATGCTGAATGGGGGAGCCGTCACTTTTGCGAAAGCCCCTTTGCTTCCAGACTGCTCCAAACAGATGGCATACATCGTGTGCATATGCAGAGTCTGTGTAGATAGTAACTGTCTTATGTTGTCCTCGCCGGCACGCTGTAGTCAAAGCCTTTATCTCCGCTAATTGAGCGGAACAGGGTTGTGCTCTGAAACGAGAGTGTGAAAATCATCACCCTGTGCCTGGACTACAGCAAACCCAGCCTTCAAGGCATCCCCATCTCTCCAACATGAGCCATCCACAAACAAAACCATCTCGCTATTTTCAATGGGAGAGCTCTCCAAGTCTGCTCTCAGTTTAGTGTAAACCAAAGACTCTGCCACACACTCATGTGGCTGCCCCTCATCCTCCAGGGGAATGCTGTCTGCAGGGTTTACTGTAGTGGAGCGCTTTATTGTCAGATCCGGGTAAGTGAGAAATGCAAAGTACGCTAGCTGCCTTGCTGGGGTCAACACAAATTTGCCTTTGTCAATAAGGTCCACCATCTTATGTGAAGTATAAAGTGTTTTTGCATTCTAGCTGTGTTACAGTATGTAACACAGCCTTCAACTTTTTTTCCCACACAATGCAGGACATGCAGGGGTGCCAAACAAAACAGTGGAGCTGCAGTGTAGCCAATTATTTCTTTCAGTAGTTTTAAAATCATTTCTGAGGCTGTGTGTTAGAGATGGAGGTGAGCAACACTGAGGCATCTCAGGGAACCATGTTGCCCATATTAAAAAACACACACGCATGCAACTCAGGCAATCCAGCATTTCTTATTTCAGTTATATATGACACTGCATGAGGGGCATCGTGGTGGTGCAGTGGTTAGCACTGTTGCCTCACACCTCTGGGACCCGGGTTCGAGTCTCCGCCTGGGTCACATGTGTGCGGAGTTTGCATGTTCTCCCCATGTCGTCGTGGGGTTTCCTCCGGGTACTCCGGTTTCCCCCCACAGTCCAAAAACATGCTGAGACTAATTGGAGTCGCTAAATTAACCATAGGTGTGCATGTGTGAGTGTGCCCTGCGATGGGCTGGCCCCCCATCCTGGGTTGTTCCCTGCCTCCGGACCCCCCGTGACCCAATAGGATAAGCGGTTTGGAAAATGGATGGATGACACTGCATGTTGTTGTTTTACATGTTCACTACAAGTCAGTGTTTTTTTCATTGTCTGATTAATGCCACATTCATACCAAAAAACACACTAGACATACTGTACAAGGCAATCAAGGGAAAAACCTTCTCAGAATACAAAGTGAATGTATCAACCGAAGAAGGATGTTTCCTTTTCAGAATATTCATTTTTTTTCCATGTGGAACCACTGTCCATGATTCAATTGAGTGCATTCAAAGAATGATACATCAAGACTAATAGTGACAAAATATTAATTTAATATGCATTGTACATGAATGTAGGACTTAGATGTTGATGAATTTCTCATCAGTGAAGGGCATATACACTCAGGGAAAAAAAAGTTGAAAACCCAGAACTATCCAATTTAGATGTAATTTGGTACACGTGCAGACCAGTGATGGATATGTAAATGATTAGAATTGCAAGGAGTTGGCATGTTTAATTACCAGACACAGGATGCCTCGTAGTCACATTAGACAGGGTTAACAGCACTTGACGGAGTTTGATAGGGTTGCATTGCGGGTTTGCATGAAGCCAGGTGGTCATATGGTGCAACTGCATGTGGGCCATGCGGATATCACAGTCGCCTGATATTGAAACCAATGGGCACGTGAGGCATCCACACACGTCGTGAAGTTTCTGGTCATCCAAGACAGACCACGCCAAGGAAGGATCGTCGGATTGTGCTCCAAGCATCACAGATCCCCATGACACCTGCGCCTGATATATGGACACAGCTACTGGACTCTCTACAACACCCTATATCATCGTGTCGCGATGACTGGCATCAGCTGGACTATAGGTTCACCGTCCCATGCATAGGCTGCCGTTCACAATAGCACAGAAACTGTTGCGATTGGAGTGGTGTAGTCACTGGGAGGCATGGACTGATGACGACTGGCGTCCTACCATGTTCAGCGATACATCTCAGTTCTGCAGTACCACAGATGACCGTCGTGTGCGTATGAAGACAGAGGAGAGAATAGGATGGCCAGTGACATGTGAACAGGACAAGGCAGGGATGGATTCTGACACAGGTGCCATACTACTTTGTTTAAATATGCCCAAGTGCTCAGAATGTTTTAGTGCAAGTCTTAGACAATGGTATCTCTGAATGACGCAGCAGTTTGGCTCCTCCTGAAGGCCCTATAACTGTCCTGAGAAGTTGTTTGTATGCACTTGCTGCCTTGACACTTGTTGATGTACGTGTGCCCTGCTCGAGCAGTAAAGGGGAGATCACATGCAGAGATGATTTTCTGTAGCCTCTCAGTCCGAGTAAAAATAAAATATCCTTGTCATATAGGAACCAAGTCTCTGGCTGGAAATTTCTACAACAGAGCCAATTAGTCATCTCTATAAATATATACAGATGTAGCCGCTTGAATTTTCCCCAGTTTCCATGATGGGACCTTGGCTGGTCCTTGGCTGATCCTTGGCTGGCCCCTGCTGGGTTCTGGGTGGGACCTTGACTGTAATGAGATCCCCCACTATGATGTAATGAATAAGTGGGCCGGCTCTTGCTGACACCCACTGTTCGAGAAATATGTACTTTTACTATTGTCATTTTGCTAGATGCCATTTCTTAGACATAACACCCTGCAGCAGCTTGATCTTAATTTAGCAATCACCCTTCTTAAGAACTGTCGCTTGAATATTTCCACCCCATACATGGTGATAAACAATGTTAAATGTTATTCGCATATCCTGTTTGTGTACCTCAGTAAAAGATACTGCGAGGGGAGTTACGCTTTCGAAGTTGGCTGAGTTCGACTGAGAGGCTGACACCTCGAGGTCAGGACCGGGCTTCCCTTGCAGCAAGTAAAAAGTCATCACAGCTGTCTGTGTTGTTCTGTGTTCAGAGATTGGTTGGTTTTCAGCGTATATTTAGGGGAAAAAACCCAACACCCAACAGAACAAAAAAAACACAGTAACACAGAGGTGTAGCAAAAAATTCTGGGCCCCTGACAGAATGTCACCTTGCGCCCCTCTGTCGAATTTTACATACTGTGAAAGAGATTTGTTGAGCCATCTTCTAATTCAGTGCAATCCAGCTTTATTTGAAAAGCACTTTAAACAATCATATGGACCAAAGTGCTGCACAGAGGAATAAATAAAAACATTCACATACTTAAAAACGAAGTAAAATAAATTTAATAAAAACCAGAACACAAATTAAATGAGAGTAAAAGGCCATTAATAAAATGAAAACAAAAAATTACATTAATTAATAAAGAAAAGGCTAAGATTAAAATAAAATTTACTATTAAAGTCAACATCTCACAACGTGCCAAAGGCCAAAGAGAAAGGATGAGTTTTAAGAAGAGATTTAAAAACGGACAGAGAAGAGGCCTCTCTAATGTGAAAAGGCAAGTCATTCCACATTTTAGGAGCTGCGACTGCAAAAGCTCGATCCCCTCTAAGCTCACGCTGAGTCTTAGGAACCGTCAGGAGCAGCTGATCAGCTGACCTGAGAGAGCGGGTGGGGGTGTAAGGGTGAAGCAGCTCACAGAGGTCAGGTGGAGCAAGACCCTTGAGGGCTTTAAAAGCAAATAACATAATTTTAAAATGAATCCTAAAATGTACGGGCAGCCAGTGGAGTGAGGCTAAAATGGGGGAGACATGCTCATATTTCCATGTGCGGCAGCATTTTGAACCTTCTGGAGGTGAACAATAGTGGAGCCTCTAACCCCAACATAGAGGGCGTTACAGTGGTCCAGACTAGTAGTGACAAAAGAGTGGATTACTGTCTCAAAGTGCTGCCTAGAAAGAATTGGCTTTATTTTGGCCAACTGCCTCAATTGTAAAAAGCTTGACTTGACAACTGACCTTATCTGAGTGTAAGAGCAAAGGAAACTGAATCCACTACTGTATGTTCTGTCCTGTAAATTTTTATTAAACAACACATGACACACATACGAGTCCTGTTTTAACTTTCAGAGCTGATGGTCTGCAGCCTGGCTTGCGATCTACAGTGCAGCGCAGGTGCAGTCACTGTGCTGAGCCCGGCTTTATAGTAATGATGCAGCCTTTCACACTGACCAGTGAGAAATAACCTTGAAAATGACTGTGCTCTTTGTGGTTCTCCTTTTGGAAACATCTTACCACCAAGCAACAGACTAAACCAGTGGAGATTTCTTTAAGACTGCAAGGGAAGCTCAGCTTCCCCTATGTCACAAAATTAATGGTCAAATTGTGTACTATTGTATTAACATTTTATTGACTAAAAATGCATTAGAAAACGTTCATCTCAAAGACGAGTTTGTTCTGAATCAGTAAAATATAGCAGGTCGGCTGACTTGATTTTCTTCTCATACATTCCCGTAGCGTCACAGTGCATTTCCCCGTTGAAGCCCAGCGTCCATTGACTTCAATGGGGCTGCTTTGAACGTTTTTTTTCAGTGCTTTGAAACTAGATGGTCATTGGATAAACGCTGCGATTATGTCCCGCCCACGGACGCTCAGCGTCTCTGGGGGTGAATGAGGAGAAAATGAGGAGTGGGCTGGCCTGGACTCCGAGCTTCTGCGTGATGATTGGAGGGTCTGTCGGAAGATTGCATCTCCTTTTGACTGACAGCGATTTTGTACTATAAGGAATCGCTGAAGCTATTCGCGCTCAGTCCCATCGCGGATTTCTCAAGTTCAGTCGAAATAAAAACTGCTGCAACCTATTTCTTTATACTTGCTTGGCGAAATTGCTTGATTTTGATCATACATTTCACACATTTATACGCCACATTCCTTGTTTCACTTTTACAGAGTTTAATATTTTTTTTAGATCGTTTATTCATTCATTCATTCATTCATTCATTCATATAGTAGGCTTAGGATAGGCTAGCGTCGTGGGTGAAACTGCACACGATGGCAGACAGTGCTAATATTGTCGACCTGATTTTGGCGAAGCCATTTGAAAGTGTTCCTTACGAGGAAAAACGTAGAATTAAACAGCAGGGCAGATCAACACCTAAGATTGATTTAGTGCAAAAGATAGGGAAAAATAACAGGTCTTTTCAGCTCTCCTGGTATGACAAAGTTAGCTGGCTGACTGGAAGTGCTGTGACAAATAAAATGTACTGCTGGCCATGCCTCTTGATGAAACCATCTCATGGATGTGTTGTTTGGTCAAAGGTGGGGTTTGGAGATCTGTCTAACTTTGACAGGGCATATAAAAGACATGAAAAGAGCAATGAAAATGTGAGTGCATGTTCAAGATTAAGTTGCATGGGAAGGATCAGGGTTGAGCATGCAATAAATGAAGGTGCCCGCATTCAAGTGGCTAAACATAATGAAACAGTCAAACAAAACAGGGCCTTCCTAAACCGCCTTATTGATGTGACATCCTTGCTAGGCCAGCAGGAGCTGTCATTTAGGGGACCATTTTCTTGAAAAGGAATGTAGGGCAGAATTTACTTTTAAATAAATAGACAATTTTATGATGTAGGCCGAAAATGAGCTTCCCCTATTTGACAGACAAGTAGCCGCCATTGGACTAAACGTATCTTCTACTTATCAGTAAATCAGAAATGTCATGCAGTAATCAGAGGTTAGACAGCAAAAATTACTTTTGTATTTTTATCTTTTATCTTGGAGCAAACAGTTTTAATTGATGTACATGAGAGTAAGTGGTGAATCAGTTTGTTTGCTTTCTAGCACTTGGCTACACAACCATTCATCAGTATGTGAGCACTGCCATCTGGCTTTAAAGAGTAAGTCTACTGTAATACTATTATTACAGTAGTATTATTAGTATTATTATCAGCTTATTGTGAGAATGAGGTGTGGGAAAAATGTCTCAAATGCAGACTGGTTACGGTGATCAGGAACTTACTAATGAAAATGAGAAGAGCAAAGGGTTTGAACATCATAGTGGTTCCGCTTCTTTTGAATCAGCCAGTGAGAAACTGACAAAGGGACCGGAAACAGGGAGGTACATGCTACAGAGCAGACTGATCTGATTGGCTGTTCACACAGGTTTGCACGGCACTGCAGTGATTTACATTTTAATTTTTCTGGGTGTCTGTTAGCTTAACCCTAATAAATCAATTTCACTTGTTGGATTTCCACTTATGGTCCAGCATGGTGGTGCAATGGTTAGCATTATTGCCTCACACTTCTGGGAGCTGGGTTTGAGTTGCGGCCATAACACCATGCGTGTGAAGTTTGCATGTTTTTCCTGTGTAGTTGTGGGGTTCCCCCCGAGTCCAAAAACATACTGAGGCTAATTGGAG
This sequence comes from Brienomyrus brachyistius, assembly GCF_023856365.1. Taxonomy (NCBI): domain Eukaryota; kingdom Metazoa; phylum Chordata; class Actinopteri; order Osteoglossiformes; family Mormyridae; genus Brienomyrus; species Brienomyrus brachyistius. The sequence goes on along the minus strand of NW_026042359.1, from coordinate 142,348 downwards.
TTACCAAATTGCCTGTAGGTGTGACTGGTATCTGTGCCCTGCGATATGTTGGTGGCCCATGCTGGGTTGTTCCTTGCCTCACACCCATATCCTCCAGGACAATGTATGCTACTGTAATGCAGAATTGAGATCTTGCAAGTACGAGTACATTGGAGGGCACGTCAGAGGCGGAAATGCTGTAGGTGACGTCAGATGCCGGAGACTTGGTGGAAAATCTGAATGAACAGCGAGGGGAATTTGGAATCTCTTGAGGAATATATCGACTGGTACTTCAACATTATAGTCATGAAGAAGAACGCAAACGCATCTTCTCCAGCCAAAAGTGAGACGCCGTCCTCCAAAAGAAGTTGCCCGGCAGACTCCCCTGGCACAGCATTGACGACTGGTAAAGACTTTGCCGACATCCTGGATTCAATCGACAAACGATTGTACAGTTTCGACGCGAGGTTGGCTCTGCTCGAGATTCTACATCAGGAATTCAAATCCCTGAGGGAATCTTTGGAATTCAACCAGCAGCAGGTGGAAACACTCGCTGCTGAAAACGCCTCACTACGGGACTCGGTTAAGTGTCTAACTGAAAATGTGACCCATCTAAATGAAGAAAATAAAAAAATAAAAGAGACTGTCGTCGATCTACAGGCCTGTAGCATGAGAAATAACCTGGTGTTTTCAGGCATCCCAGAATTACCGTCAAAACCTTTATCAAGAACCACCTGAAGCTTTCGGAGGACACTGTGAAAAACATCTGCTTTGAGAGAGTCCATCGGCTGGGAGCCAAGAGGCCTGGTGCACTGAGACCGCGTCCTATTGTGGCTAAATTTGGATATCTTAAGCAGATGGAGCAGGTGAAGAGCCACGGTAGGGAGCTGAAAGGAACGGACTTTGGCGTAAACGACCAGTTCCCCAGAAATCCTGGAGCGACGCAAAGTTCTGCTCCCAATCCGACGCAACTTTATTTAGAAGGGCTCCCGAGTTGTCATCGCCGTAGACCAGCTGTACGTGGATGGGCAGCTGTACCGCGACCCCAGTACCACTCCCTGGTTATATTAACACCAGTCCAGATAAGAACCCGTTATATATTTTTCTTATTTCCTCTAATCGTCTTCCATTAACATCTCTCTAGCTTATACATGTTAATCTGCTAATTGAACATGATGTCATATCAAATACATTACCGTCAGTCTCCGCAGCGCTACAGTGCTAACAATGTTTCCGCTTCTCTCTTGTCCTCACGTATACCCTCACCAACTTGCCCCTTTGTATGTCTCTCTCACTTCCCCCTTCTTTCACTGCACCGATCACCTGCTTTTCTACTCTGTCACACACAAAACCCTCAATCATTATGCATCTGCACAGCACAACCACGTACATATGCAGTCAGCGTCAACACAACCACTCCGACCTCATAGCGCACACAGACACATAGGGCACACACAAGCGCGTACAAGCTCGCTCAAACCTCATTCATTTGCATGTGCTACATTAGCTACACACACATGTCTAGGGACACACTAAGGATTGTCTCAAGGAATGGGCATGGAGCTGGCTCCAGAGAGAAGAGGTTAAAAATATTTAGCCAGCTTAAAAAACTACAGGCAGACGTTGTTTTATTACAAGAGACTCATAGACCTGCCAAATGATGAACTTAAAACACCTGAGTTTCCTAATCTGTTCTCAGCCTGCTATAACTTTAGGCAAAGACGGGTAGCAATTCTAATACATCCATCCATCCATTTTCCAAAGCGCTTATCCTACTGGGTCGTGGGGGGTCCGTAGCCAGTCCCGGAAGCAATGGGCTCGAGGCAGAGAACAACCCAGGATGGGGGGCCAGCCCATCGCAGGGCACACTCACACACTATTCACTCTCACCCTAAGGGCAATTTAGCAACTCCAAATAGCCTCAACATATTTTTGGACTGTGGAGGGAAACCGGAGTACCTGGAGGAAACCCCAAGACGACATGGGGAGAACATGCTCACTCCACACACATGTGACCCAGGCGGAGACTCGAACCCGGGTCCCAGAGGTGCGAGGCAACAGTGCTAACCACTGCACCACCATGCCTCCCCATTCTAATACATAAAAATGTCAATTTCACAGTACTCAACACAATTATAGATCCACAGGGTAGATTTATAATCATTAAATTATCTATACTTAACAAAAAGTTATGTTGATAACCCCTCATATGTCCACGTTTTCTTTACCGCACTCTCTGAACACCAGGACTGCGCACTTGTTCTTGTGGGCGACCTCAACTTTGGACTAAATAAAGAAATGGACAGGCTCAGTACAGCTGCTCAGCGCAATTGGGAATCCACAAATATAGTTAAACAGCACATGAGCGACTATGGACTTTGCGATGCATGGCGTTCTCTTCACCCCACCCGTAGGGAATATACTTTCTACTCACATGTCCATCACTCTTACTCTCATCTGGATTATTTCCTAGTCAGTAGCTCTCTGCTGAGTGACATTTCAGACACAGAGATACACCCTATAGCTGTCAGCGATCATGCTCCTGTATCTTTAACCCTAATAAATAAGAAGGCCATTCCACCAAGCAGAAACTGGAGATTTAATACATCATTGCTTAAAGATGGAAATTTTATTAACTATTTTAAAAAAGAGTGGGCTTTATATTTAGACTATAATGACCTGCCTGGAACATCAGCATCTGTTCTCTGGGAAGCAGGCAAAGCTGTGATGAGAGGTAAAATAATCTCATTCTCATCATGTAAAAAGAAAAGAGAAAACAAGTGCATCCAGGAATTAGAAGAAACCATCAAATCCTTAGAAGAAGCCTACATATCATCCCAGGAACAGGAAATGCTGAATAAAATACGCAAAGCAAAACTAGATTTAAATGAAATTATTAATAGAAAAACTTCGCTGGCAAAATTATGAACATGGTAACAAATCAGGTCATTTTTAGCTAATCAGTTAAAAATAAATATGGAAAAAACAACTATATGTGCTGTTAAAGACTGAAATGGGGATACAGTATATGACTCTGACAGAAAAAAACAGCACTTTCAGGGACTTTTACAAATCTTTATATTCACCACAGATAAACGCATCTAAAGACGAAATTGATCAGTTTCTTGATAGTATAACCCTTCTGAAATTATCAGACAATCAAGCGATGGCAATGGATTCTCCGCTGACACCAGGTGAACTCCAGGAAGCCCTGAACGGTATGCCCAATAAAACGGCTCCAGGTCCAGATGGATTTCCAGCAGAATTCTATAAAGAATTCTGGACAATTCTGGCATCAACATTCTGCAGAATGTTGCAAGAAACCAGGGAAAATGGTCGGCTACCACCAAATATGAATTCTGCCAACATCAGTCTCTTGCTAAAACCAGGCAAAGATCCTACAGTATCTACCAGCTATCGTCCAATATCCCTTATAAACGTTGACCTTAAAATAATCTGCAAAGCTCTCTCAAAAAGAATAGAGAAGTTAACCCCTCTCATAATTCATCCTGACCAAACTGGTTCAATAAAAGGAGGCACTCATCAACAAATACACGTAGATTACTTAATCTAGACATAGACTATTCATGCAATAAAAACCTTCAAATTACAATATTGTCTCTAGATGCAGAAAAAGCATTCGATAGAGTTACAGTAACTGGAATTTTTTATTTGCAGCTTTATGCAAATTTGGTTTCGGAAACTCTTTCATAAACTGGTTAAAAATATTACATCGTTCCCCAACAGCATGTGTCAGGACGAAAGAAACTGGAGGATGTTTGGTCAGTCTGAAGAGGGGCACCAGGCAGGGATGTCCTCTATCCCCCTCAGTGTCTGCGATTTTTATTGAACCACTAGCAGCAGCAATTAGACAGGCTACAGTGATTAAAGGCATTAAACGCAGGAATGTAGAACATATGGTAAGTCTTTATGTGGATGACGTGTTACTTTTTCTCCAGCATTCACAAACCACTCTTTCTGAGGTGATTGCATTAATAAACTCTTTCTCAAGAGTCTCAGATTATTCGATAAATTGGTTAAAATCTACAGTTCTTCCAATTAATTGCTCCTTCCAGAATAATTCTCCCACTCCACTGCCGTCTGGAGATATAAAATATTTAGGTATTAATGTTACACCTAGGCTGGCAGATTTAACTAAACTAAACCATTTCCCACTTTTAAATAAAGTAGCGGATGATCTGGTCAGCTGGAAGTCCGTACCCATATAACTTATGGGAAGGGTCACCTCAATAAAAATGATGGCTTTGCCAAGAACTAATTATTTATTTGCAACGATCCCGAGTAAACCATCACCTGACTGGTTTAGATCTCTGGACTCCGCCATCTCTAAATTCCTCTGGAAAGATAAACCCCCACGTATTAGCTTAGAAACACTGCAAAGGACTAAGGACAAAGGAGGAATAGATCGGCCTAATTTTCACCACTATTTCTTAGCCAACAGGCTCCAAAACATCTCAGGGTGGTTAAAACATACCCTCTTAGATGAGCCTTGGCCAGACGTAGAACAGGCATTATGCAATAAGATAGAGATTTCGGATCTACCATTCATTAGCTCAAACATCAAAACGACAGGAATGCTTCAAAAGCATCAGTATCAGCTCTTTTCTGACAGCGTAGTGGGAGTTTCTAAAAATGACTCAGTCTTCATTAATCCCATGCAAGCGTACTCCCATCTGGAACAACCCTGACGTACTACTAAACAATAATTGATAAACTTCCCAGATTGGAGTTGTAAAGGTATTAAATACTTGGAACATATATTTGAAGGAATATACTTTATTCCCTTTGACATATTAGTTAAACGATATGGGATTAGCAAGAATAGATTTTTAGAATATCAACAAGTTAAATCTGTAGTAAAAAAAAATTAAGGTCTAATCAAATCAAATTACAAATACCACAAAGTGTGGCAGAATTACTTCATCTGAAACCCCCAAATTACTGTCTAAAATATACAGGACACTTTCTAAAATGGATGAATCATTGCAAAATGGGAGGCAGATCTATCAGTCAGCTGGGACCACAATTTCTGGTCTAAGATATGTTTAAAAACCTTTAAACTGATTAGAAATTCCAGTTTACAGTTAATACAATACAAAATCCTGCATAGAGTGCACTATACAGGGCATCGGATGTTCAGGATGGGTTTTACGTCTTCTAACATCTGCTCACACTGTCAAGGCGATACACCTGAAAGTTACATCCATGCTTTTTGGTTCTGTCCACCTACTCAGATGTTCTGGCGCAGGATCTGTGAAGACTTAAAATGTCTGAAATGTACCATTCCAGCCTCTCCTTCAGTCTGCTTGTTGGGTGACCTAGATGGCGTCAGTACAGATTTTAACACAATCCACATGGCTTTCACCGCCTTATGCATTGCCTAGAAGACTGTCCTTATGAACTGGAAAAATAAAAATAATTTTAAAATCAACCAATATAGAGACAGTTTGTTGAACCATATTAGTCTTGATACAGCTTCTGCTGCCACACTAGATCAATCTCTCCTCCTTTGATCAGCTCCATCACCTAGTGGGGGTGGGGGGTCACGGTTCTGTCCCGCTTTGGTCATTGTCGTTGTACGTGGGGGGCATATTGTCTCGGGCCGTCTGGGGGTTCCCTGGGGGTGGGTTGCTGGGGGGTTCGGCACTGCGACTGCGATCCTGGCCTGGGTGGGGCTTTGGTGGCTCTTGGGTGGGGTCCTTCTGGTGGCTGCAGGCGGAGCCTGTGCCGGCGGACTTGACTTCTGGCAGCATGCCCGCCGGGACTTGACTTGGGGCCGCCTGCCCGCCGGGACTTGACTTGGGGCCGCCTGCCCGCCGGGACTTGACTTGGGGCCGCCTGCCCGCCGGGACTTGACTTGGGGCCGCCTGCCTACCGGGACTTGACTTCTGGCAGCGTGCCTGCCGGGTGGAGCCGCCTGCCCGCCGGGACTTGACTTCTGGCAGCGTGCCTGCCGGGTGGAGCCGCCTGCCCGCCGGGACTTGACTTGGGGCCCCCTGCACGCCGGAACTTGACTTCTGGCAGCGTGCCTGCCGGGTGGAGCCGCCTACCCGCCGGGACTTGACTTCTGGCAGCGTGCCTGCCGGGTGGAGCCGCCTGCCCGCCGGGACTTGACTTCTGGCAGCGTGCCCGCCGGGACTTGACTTGGAGCCGCCTGCCCGCCGGGCCTTGACTTCTGGCAGCGTGGCCGCCGGGCCTTGACTTCTGGCAGCGTGGCCGCCTGCCCGCCGGGACGCGACTTGGGGCCGCCTGCCCGCCCGGGACGCGACTTCTGGCAGCGTGCCCGCCGGGACGCGACTTCTGGCAGCGTGCCCGCCGGGACGCGACTTCTGGCAGCGTGCCCGCCGGGACGCGACTTCTGGCAGCGTGCCCGCCGGGACGCGACTTCTGGCAGCGTGCCCGCTGGGTGGAGCCGCTTGCCCGCCGGGACTCGACTTGGGGTCGCCTGCCCGCCGGGACGCGACCTCGGGCCGCCTGCCCGCCGGGACGCGACCTCGGGCCGCCTGCCCGCCGGGACGCGACCTCGGGCCGCCTGCCCGCCGGGACGCGACCTGGGGCCGCCTGCCCGCCGGGACGCGACCAGGGGCCGCCTGCCCGCCGGGACGCGACCTGGGGCCGCCTGCCCGCCGGGACGCGACCTGGGGCCGCCTGCCCGCCGGGACGCGACCAGGGGCCGCCTGCCCGCCGGGACTTGACTTCTGGCAGCGTGCCCGCCGGGACTTGACTTCTGGCAGCATGCCCGCCGGGACTTGACTTCTGGAAGCGTGCCCGCCGGGTGGAGCCGCTTGCCCGCCGGGACTTGACTTGGGGCCGCCTGCCCGCCGGGACTTGACTTGGGGCCGCCTGCCCGCCGGGACGCGACCTCGGGCCGCCTGCCCGCCGGGACGCGACCTCGGGCCGCCTGCCCGCCGGGACGCGACCTCGGGCCGCCTGCCCGCCGGGACGCGACCTCGGGCCGCCTGCCCGCCGGGACGCGACCTGGGGCCGCCTGCCCGCCGGGACTTGACTTCTGGCAGCGTGCCCGCCGGGACTTGACTTGGTGCCGCCTGCGAAGTAGAAGTCAGGGTTAGTAATTGGGCTTTTTCCACTAAGCCCAACTTACTGCAAACACCACACTGTATGTCATATGTCTGCATTATGTTTGCCATTGATTATCCATAAACTGTTGCAGTTATGAGTACTGAGATTGAGTAGAGTGAGGGACTTGGGGAGTATTACAGAAGAATAAAAGCTCAATCACTAAGAACTAACCAAGACCAGCCTTAACTCTCTAAGCACTTTGGAGACTGATATAAATGGTAAATATGAGATGTGAGTACCAGGTACTCATTGAATACTCAGTCATGCAGAAATATAGTATAAAGTTATAATTATGGGGACACTGGGCCTTCAGGTGACAATGTCCTAAACTCTTTCATACTTAAAGAATGCTTACAGTTATTACTTAAGGACGCACAAAACTCCAGTTCAGCAAATGTATGGAATATATACCGCAGTAACTACTTTTTGTCATTTATCAAGTAACTGATTAAATTGTAAATGTAACTCACAGCGTAAAAACGTGGAATGCAATCATAAGCGCATGGGCCTCTTGCGTGGCGGTGGTGAGCTGGAGCCGCTGGTGTCGTCGGGCTTGGCCTTGCGCTTCCTCTGACTGGTGCCAACGGGCATGTGAGGAGGGCTCTCCTCCTGCCTCACAACCCATGTTCGCAGAGAACTGTGCACACGCACGGAGACATGCACGGACATGACCATGGTGTGATCATCAGCGTAGTCCGTGATGCTCCAAAGTCCCTCGGGAATGCTGAGCTCATCCAGCTTGCGCAGGAAGGTCTGGCCTTCAATCTCAACCTGCTGCCACATGGTGTTAGGGCCCGCAGGGATCCAGAAGGTGGAGCTGGAGGGTTCACCATGCTCTGACTCAACCTCATTTCCAGGCTGAGTGTCAGAAGCCACAGATGAGGGCTCATCTTCACCCCAGAGCAAGGGGAGAGCCTCGAGGAGTCCATCAGCATCCTCAGTCGTGGATGCTGGAGCTGCAGGGGAAGCCTCCCTTGCAGAGCTGGGTGACGGCAGCCCCTGTCCGTAATGGGCATTCTCCTCAGCTGGTGATTCTCCATTCCCATGCTGGACACCAGTCTCTGCACCATGATGTAATACTTGCAGCCGTGCAGGTGCTATGCGCAATAGACTGGGATCCAACTGCTCACCAGTGAGTCGCCAATAAAATGATGGGACACTGAGGGCCAGAGACTGCAAGTTCTCCATGGTCAGTGAGCTGCTCTCAAAGTTCACGACCAGCATGGAGATGAACTTATCCTCCACAAACTCATGAACTGCAACAAAATGGAACACAGAGAGATATATATAAGAACATGGGCTCTGACAATAACGGAATAAACACTGTACTACAAAATAAGTTTAAAATGAGTCTACGGGCTTCAGATTGTCGGATAAATGAAATTGTGAGAATTACCCATGAAGCTAAAAAGACAACATCCATGAATACGCTTACTCTCACAAATATCCAAGTGAATTAATATTAAATGTGTCTGTATTATGCATTATGAAACATTTATTCCTACACTTTTGTCACTAATAGTCATCTTCCTTTTTATTTTCTTATTAAACACGGTGAGCAAGAAATCGAGACAGAAGGGGAGTACACCGAAGGGCATTTCCTATCGCATCGTTACATTTTCTCATTTTAAAACTCCAGTGTATACCTTTGCAGTACAAAATACATTCGTTTCTGTAGATAAAAGTTGAACTATTCAACCGGTCGGTGATTTTACATCGAAAATCAAAGGTTTTACTTATCAGCTACTTATCAACTAACAAACATTAGGCCAATGCAGACGTTCATTTCGTTTGTCACATACCGGTAACTACAACTTTATTATTTAATCATTAATTACCTTCTGGATCCATGTTCTCCAGGTTCAACGAGCGATGGATTCGAAATCTCATCGAGTAACACTCCTTTATCTCAATACTCTGTGTCATTTTGCCAAGAGCAAGAATGTGCGCATCCGTAAATATTCTAAACTCTGCGCTAAATCACATTCCGACGGCGTTATTGTCACCGATTCAGATGGGATAAGGAACGTGTGTAATTTCTCTAAATTACCACACAGTAGAGAGTTCATGCCGACAGGATCTTATTGTCTACAAAGTAAGTTCAATGCAAGCATAACCTGCACAAGCAAGACGAAGCATGGCGACTGGGAAAAAAATTGTTGCACAATTACTTCAAAATGAGTGTAGCAGGGGGATATTTTGGTGTTTATTTTGTCACTTCCATTCTCCTGCTGGTTAATTAGTTAGGCATTTGTCTGTTTTCCTGTTCTTCTCTCACGGACGTGTGTGTATATATATATATATATATATATATATATATATATATATATGTGTGTGTGTGTGTGTGTGTGTACTACACTCGCGTTTGAAAGTAGCGAAGGCTGTTTTGATTGACCCTTATTCTTGACCAGCGTTCCGCGGTGTAGTGTGTTTGCTGACGGAGAGGGGGCGTAGATTACTGAAGCGGCGTCCACCGAACGCTGGCTACAGAAATCGCAACAGGTATGTTTACCTATGTAGGTTAAACTATTCCGTACTGACGCAACCAAAAACTAGTGAGCAAGTGATGTTATGTTTAGAGGTATGTGCCCATTGTTCACGGGGGGAAGGTGAGGACTTTACATTGTCTTTTCTTTTTTTCCCGTGTTTCTTTAGTGTTTTGTGTCGTGCGCTAGCTGCTCTCTATAGTATATGTCTGCGTGATGTTTGCGGTTTGAAATTTTATAGTATCGTTGCATTTGTTTGGCCCTCCAGCCTGTGGGCTGTATGTTATAAGCACTAGGGTTGTTGTGAGCGACGGGTTGGGGGGTTTTCCTTTTTGTTTGTCTCTCTCCCCTCCCTCTCACTTAGCTAGTTGCGGTTGTGCTAAGCCTGTTTAACCGCAGGGTGTCTTCAACGCTAAATTCCCTGAATGGTGACTTTGATGTGCGGTGAAGCTTGAGGCCAGTTTCTTTTTAATATTCACTAGTGTGATCATTATCGTTTGAGGTCACAGTGCATTGGGTTTGGTTTTTATTTATTTTTGTGCGTGTAGCGGTCTGAGCGCCTGCATTTGTTCACGCGCGGTATTGTTTCATCTTAGCGGTTGAACTGGCTTGGACCTGGTAGCTTGGCAAGTCCCTTGTATGTTTGTTTTGTTTAATGCCTTTGATTTGCCGAATGACTAACCTGTCTGACCTTCTTTTAAATGTATTTAATAAAGATTTCTAGTTTTATAAAATAAAACCTGTGTAATTCAATTTTAGGGCCCTAATTCCCCCTTGTTCGGATATACTGTCGTGGTTTTTTCTCCTTCCCCGCCAAATCAGAAGTCCGCTTGTGCAGTATCCAGAATTCAGTCTTTATTGCAACAAAGAAGTTACAACCAAGGCTGGACACGTAAAAGTGTGTCCAGTACTGTTTTACACCAATTTTTATATAAGTTCTTATCATTTAACAATATCTCGTAACTTAAGCATCATCATTCCTTCAGCCATTCACAATAATTGTTTTTTCCCTTAATCCACACGCCTAGGTGATAAGTTTGTCCATCATTTCTTTTACCGTTTGGTCTCTCGGCTGAACATAATGGTTGTTGGAGCAGCTCCACTTGGGTTTTTAAAAATGCTCAGCCGTGAACTTCGGGTGAACTCAGGCGAATCCCTTCCTTTAGTAGTAAACCTAGGCAGTTTCAGCCTTTTACACATTGTCTAACTAAAAGGTTGATAATATATTTGTCCTTTAGCATTGTGATAAAATATACGTTAATAAAAGTGAATATTCATAGATTCAGGACTAATATAAAGTAGCTAACAGAATCTCAGACTAACAAAAGGTGCAAATACATACTCAGTTGATTACGTTGTGTTGATTACATTATAATGTTTATATTGTAATGATTACATCATGGATATTTGACATACTTTTTAATAATATCATAATACTTGTATTCTATGTTATATAGTGCTGAATAATATTCCATAATACCACATTTAATTGTAGTTTAAGGGGAGGTGTGGCCAGCTGTTTACAAGGGGGTGCTACGTTAGTAACACAAAATTGGACCTAATTTGCTTTAGTTTGACATGGGATCAAAATTTAGAGTAAACTAATACATGTAATAGCGGGCATGCAAAAGATCAACGGCAGAACGGAGGCTCTGAACCCAGTCTAGATTAAAACGGAATTAACCATCTCGCTCAATATAATATTGGGATGAGTTATTCTGATCAGAGGCCTCCATGGATTAGTGCATCTGTCCCCTCACGCATGTTTAGACAGACGTCTAACATCTTAAGGCACCAGGGCAACAACAGACAGAACAACAGCATCAATTTCACAGCTAGTTTTAAAAATTGCTTTAAAGCAGAATGATTATAGCAAATAGGTAAACTGCATAATATTAATGAAATTATTAAAATGTGCAGAGTAATACATATTTGTCATTCAGACATTGTGCTTTTTAAACAGCAGAAGGGATACATTAAATCACGATTATATTGTCCTTACTATATATATTTTTTAATTTTTCCCCTCAATGTTATAAATATTTGCCCCCCTGATATATAATCAGTGTAAGCACACAAACACGTTGGCCGGTTATCCTATTCATTCAGTACCAGCCCAACAAGTAGAGAATTCAGCACCACGGACAGTGACTTGTGTTACTGCGACATCTGGTTCCTTCATTGGCTCTGTATATATTTATAGAAATGACTAATTGGTTCTGTTGTAGAAATTTCCAGCCAGAGACTTGGTTCCTATATGACAAGGATATTTTATTTTTACTCGGACTGAGAAGCTACAGAAAATCATCTCTGCATGTGATCTCCCCTTTACTGCTCGAGCAGGGCACACGTACATCAACAAGTGTCAAGGCAGCAAGTGCATGCAAACAACTTCTCAGGACAGTTATAGGGCCTTCAGGAGGAGCCAAACTGCTGCGTCATTCAGTGATACCTTGTCTAAGGCACTAAAACATTCTAAGCACTTGGGCATATTTAAACAAAGTAGTATGGCACCTGTGTCAGAATCCATCCCTGCCTTGTCCTGTTCACATGTCACTGGCCATCCTATTCTCTCCTCTGTCTTCTACCCCTTAGCCCGTAGTGTGTTTGCCTGCTCATAGGGCCACCATGTGGCTTAACGGGCCAAGTGGTTGGCCACCGTTCCTGACTACCCTTTTGGTTGTGGGTTTTGAGGATATCAGAGGGTCTGTGTTTTAATGATTGTCCCCCAGGCCACCATGCAGCTCAGCCCAGGATTCTCCACCCATTCTACCTTTACTCCTTCAGCCGCATACATGAGTCAGACCTATAGGTTATTCAAATTTCGTCCTGTCAAATTTACTGGACAGGAAGTGGACACTGCAAATGAATCTGTGAATACTCCAATACCTACATCTTCACAAGTTACATTAATGGGTTTGGTACAGTAAATGGCTGTGAGGTGGGATTTCTTCTTGATGTCTGTTTGTAGCCCGTCCACCAGCAGCTGCTGCTGTATTTATCACACCAAGCAGGGAAAGTATATTGCTAAATTTTCCTTAGTTCAATTACGCGTGATTAAGCTAATTAAGCCGGCTATGTTATTTACATTCAGAAGGATGCCGCCATATTGGGTTATACACAGATGCCACGATAGCTCACACTCACATTCCCTCTTCATTATTTTTCTAAACACACTCTATCCTGCCTTGTCACCTGCAACAAGATCTCACTCCCTGTATCAAGTAAAGTCTTTCTAATGATTGAGCAGATTTCTGCTTCTCTCCTAACCATGGGCATCCAAAGTAAGATGAAGCAAAATGTTAGGAAATTTGACAACACATGGTTACTCTTTTGGTAACAGTGACCTTGGTTTTATTTTGATAGATGTAAACCACATAATTTGGTCTTAACCTTGTTTTCTGTCCTAAAAGCAAACTTTTGTGTTACAGGAGAAATGTGCACAGCTGCTCGGATCAACCCCAGCTAATCAGCGCATATGGGAATCTTTTCAAAATACCATGTGAGTCTTATGCAATTTACCCAAGTAATATAAGCTCTTTAGATGACGCTCAAATAATCATTTCCCATCAACTTAGTGTCAGAACACAAACTCGGTGGCAAAAAAAGTGAAGCACAACAGACTAAGTTGTGAAAATGAAATCTGCATGTGATGAAAGGGCATGTGACTGTATCACGATGATTATAATATCAGAGCATACGGACCACGGAGTTGGTGGTATGGCCACACTGCTGGTCCCATGTCAGTAGGGTATAGCACACCCTTGGGCCCGGATACCACTAGGATGTCACTGGTGTACCACTGTGCCGTCAGAGTGTGGTGTGTCACTCCACAGCGTTGGCAGGATTGCTCTTCTCCCTGCGGCGCCACCATACGCACACGACGGTCATCTGTGGTACTGCAGAACTGAGATGTATCGCTGAACATGGTAGGACGCCAGTCGTCATCAGTCCATGCCTCCCAGTGACTACACCACTCCAATCGCAACAGTTTCTGTGCTATTGTGAACGGCAGCCTATGCATGGGACGGTGAACCCGTAGTCCAGCTGATGCCAGTCATCGCGACATGATGATATAGGGTGTTGTAGAGAGTCCAGTAGCTGTGTCCATATATCAGGCGCAGGTGTCATGGGGATCTGTGATGCTTGGAGCACAATCCGACGATCCTTCCTTGGCGTGGTCTGTCTTGGATGACCAGAAACTTCACGACGTGTGTGGATGCCTCACGTGCCCATTGGTTTCAATATCAGGCCACTGTGATATCCGCATGGCCCACATGCAATTGCACCATATGACCACCTGGCTTCATGCAAACCCGCAATGCAACCCTATCAAACTCCGTCAAGTGCCGGTAACCCTAATGTGACTACGAGGCATCCTGTGTCTGGTGATTAAACATGCCAACTCCTTGCAATTCTAATCATTTACATATCCATCACTGGTCTGCACGTGTACCAAATTACATCTAAATTGGAGAGTTCTGGGTTTTCAACTTGTATATGCCCTTCACTGATGAGAAATTCATCAACATCTAAGTCCTACATTCATGTACAATGCATATTAAATTAATATTTTGTCACTATTAGTCTTGATGTATCATTCTTTGAATGCACTCAATTGAATCATGGACAGTGGTTCCACATGGAAAAAAATGAATATTCTGAAAAGGAAACGTCCTTCTTCGGTTGATACATTCACTTTGTTTTCTGAGAAGGTTTTTCCCTTGAGTGCCTTGTACAGTATGTCTAGTGTGTTTTTTTGGTATGAATGTGGCATTAATCATACAATGAAAAAAACACTGACTTGTAGTGAACATGTAAAACAACAACATGCAGTGTCATCCATCCATCCATTTTCCAAACCGCTTATCCTATTGGGTCGCGGGGGGTCCGGAGGCAGGGAACAACCCAGGATGGGGGGCCAGCCCATCGCAGGGCTCACTCAGACACCATTCACTCACACATGCACACCTATGGGCAATTTAGCGACTCCAATTAGCCTCAGCATGTTTTTGGACTGTGGGGGGAAACCGGAGTACCCGGAGGAAACCCCACGACGACATGGGGAGAACATGCAAACTCCGCACACATGTGACCCAGGCGGAGACTCGAACCCGGGTCCCAGAGGTGTGAGGCAACAGTGCTAACCACTGCACCACCCCGCCGCTCCTCATGCAGTGTCATATATAACTGAAATAAGAAATGCTGGATTGCCTGAGTTGCATGCGTGTGTGTTTTTTAATATGGGCAACATGGTTCCCTGAGATGCCTCAGTGTTGCTCACCTCCATCTCTAACACACAGCCACACAAATGATTTTAAAACTACTGAAAGAAATAATTGGCTACACTGCAGCTCCACTGTTTTGTTTGGCACCCCTGCATGTTCTGCATTGCGTGGGGAAAAAAGTTGAAGGCTGTGTTACATACTGTAACACAGCTAGAATGCAAAAACACTTTATACTTCACATAAGGTGGTGGACGTTATTGACAAACGCAAACTTTCAATTCTCACTTACCTGGATCTGACAATAAAGCGCTGCACTACAGTAAACCCTGCAGACAGCATTCCCCTGGAGGATGAGGGGCAGCCACATGAGTGTGTGGCAGAGTCTTTGGTTTACACTAAACTGAGAGCAGACTTGGAGAGCTCTCCCACTGAAAATAGCGAGATGGTTTTGTTTGTGGATGGCTCATGTTGGAGAGATGGGGATGCCTTGAAGGCTGGGTTTGCTGTAGTCCAGGCACAGGGTGATGATTTTCACACTCTCGTTTCAGAGCACAACCCTGTTCTGCTCAATTAGTGGAGATAAAGGCTTTGACTGCAGCGTGCCGGCGAGGACAACATAAGACAGTTACTATCTACACAGACTCTGCATACGCACACGGTGTATGCCATCTCTTTGGAGCAGTCTGGAAGCAAGGGGGCTTTCGCAAAAGTGACGGCTCCCCCATTCAGCATTATAATCAGATTTTGGAGTTGCTACACACAATGATGCGTCCCAAGCGTTTTGCTATTGTTAAGTGTCAGGCCCACCGCAAAGGTCGTGATTTTGTTATTCAAGGAAATGCAGCCTCTGATGCGGCAGCCAGGCCAACATTTTGATAACGGATGCGCATGGTCTTGACCATTGCACAAGGGGGGTGGTGTTACAGAAAATTACAGAACAAGGTTTCTGGACACCATAGCTGCAAGCAATGACGGATGCAAGGTTGTCAGAATATGAGGTGTGCATTAAGAACAATTTACGCAAAGCAATCACGGCCCCAGTAGGGCACATTCCAGTGCCTGAGGGACCGTTCAGACACTTGGTGATGGACTATGTGGACATGGGAAAAACAGCATATGGAAAGCGATATATGCTTGTGATTGTGGACAGGTTCAGCAGATGGGTGGAGACAATACCGTCCAAGGACATGGGGGCGATGACAGTGGTGAAATTCCTGATCAGAGAGTCCGAGGTTTGGGATACCAACTGAAATAAGCTCTGATAATGGAGCTGCCTTTGTGGGGAAAGTTAAAAGTTAGTGGTTTAACAGCTGAGAATAAAACAAAAGTTGGCATGTGTGTATCACCCTCAGTTGCAGGGTATGGTGGAGAGAGTGAATGGCACACTTAAGCAGAAGCTGAATAAGATTTGCGCCGCCATGAAAATGAACTGGGTCGATGCCCTGTCAACAGCCTTGATGGCATATCGGATGGAAACGCACAGGTGATGCATTTGTCTCCGCATGAAATGCTGACAGGGAGACCTATGCCTGGATCGACTTGGAGGGGGCGTATAAGGGACCCAGCCTAGATCAGCTGGGGGATGAATTAAAGTTGTACATGAGGACTTTAACCAAAATACACAAAACTATTTCCAAACAGGAAAAGGAGAAAGCACAGAAAGAAGACACAGACCAGGAGGAGCCAGTCATCTTTCCCGGAGATAAAGTCTACCTGCGAGTGTTCTGGTGAAAGTGGCACGAGCCCCGACGAGAGGGACCCTTCAAGGTGACACGAGCCACAGCAACAGCGGTGCAGGTAGAAGGGAGTAATACGTGGTACCATTTGAACCACTGCACTAGAGTACCGCACGAAAGACAGAGTCACTGAAAACAACACTGAGGATGCAGCTGCCCTTGACTCAGATGGCCCTGATGGAGCTCCCAGAGGAGCTCCACAGCTTGGGGTGGAGTCAGGATCAGAGCAGAGTGAGGGCCAAGAGGGAGCATCGCAAGCAGACCAGCCACTCCAGACAGGACACGAAGCTGTGGGTTCTGGTACGGCTGACAGCAACGATGTTAGTGATGCTAATGATTTATCAGGCCCTTCAGGTCTGGGTGCACAGCAGGACCACAGGTCAGGTGAGCACAGGACAACTGACTTCACTGACTCAGCCTGGTCCTTTGATGCTGAATAACCTCTCAGATTACAGTGAGCGAAAGCGGAGAGAAATGGGGGGAGATATGGGAGTGAGGAGAGTGAGTAAATTTTAGAAGGATGCCCAGGATGAAGTAGACCTGGATGGGTTAGCAAAACGTACACTTGGAAATTGGTGGTATAAATGGGCTAAGTATACCGCCACTTCATTAGGGCAGGAGGGGTGTGTGTTGTGTGCAAGTCCTGACCCTTCAGTTAGGGTTGTCCCGTTCCCATACACTAATAAACAGTGTGAAGAATGGGAAATGGAGAGGATTATGAGATTCTGGAAGAGTCTGTGTCAGGAGGGGCAGGCCCCTAAGAAAGTGCAGGCCCACATCTAACCAGACGGAGCGCATACCGTACTGCCCATATCAGCGTCTGATATATCAGGGAAATACTAAATATGCATAGAGGGTGGAAAAGCATTGTGGGCAGTTTAAGCCCTGGGAAGGAGGTCAGCAAGATATTATGGCGAACAAATTGAGTTTTTTTACAGCAAATTTTCCTCTCTTCACGTTGTCCCTACTGCGCAGATTAATCGTCCCATGAGCCTGCCAGCAAATATTGCTCCTTTACCTGCCGAATGCTGCCTAATTTTAATGCTGCAATTGAAAGGCTTCAAACACGATATGGGTGTGTGGGTTCTTACTAAAAAATTATAATTCAAGTAGCCTCAATAACAGTCCATTTTGATGGCAGGTACCTGAAAGTGCAACTCTGGAGGACCTTGAGAAGTGAAAGACACCTCTGCTTGACTTCATGGCCAATGCAGGTTGTCTGAGGCCTATCCGGTCAATAAGAGACGGGAATCTGCTGGAACATGACATTGTCACGTTTCAGGTCATCCACAGGGGTCAGGGTCCATTTCAGAGGTATTCTGTGTTCTGTTTACATGTACGTTAGTTAGGATCAGAATTTTATCCTTTGACCATCATGGATCAAGTTGCTATTATTTCTTTGAATATAAACTAATAAAGTAACCAGTAACACATTGATAATTAATAAGTGAGTTATAAACACTGTCTACATTCTGCGCCACCTGTTCTGCTTTGAGACAATCACAATGACTGCTGACCAGATGGAAGATCTTTTCAGCATTCATCTGTCTCCAGAAGGTAGCAACAAGAGAGTTGCTGAGGAAATAGACTCTCCAGAAGGTAATGACCATCTCCAGGATGCAGAAGGTACTTTAATTGACCGTATAGTGTAGAAGTAAATGTTGTTTTTGTAAAACAAAATATACCTGTATAACAAAAAACACTGTAGCTAAAGTTAAATCCTCTTACTGGACAATCACCTATTTTAAATCGCTCTTCAGTTTTGTCCGTTTTCCAAACCTCTTATCCTTCTGGGTCACGGGGGTCGGGAGCCCATCCCAGAAGCAATGGGCACGAGGCAGGGAACAACCCTGAATGGGGTCAAGCCCATTGCAGGGCACACTCACACACCATTCACTCACACATGCACACTTACAGGCAATTTAGCAACTCCAATTAGTCTCAGCATGTTTTTAGACTGTGGGGGAGAACCGGAAAACCCAGAGGAAACCGCACGACGACATGGGGAGAACATGCAAACTCCACACACATCTGACCCAGGCGGAGACTTGAACCCGGGTCCCAGAGGTGTGACGCAACAGTGCTAACCACTGCACCAGCATGTCGCCCCATCCTATTAAGCTTATTGTTCAGAATTAAAAATGGGGTTATTAAGAAAGAGTAGCCTCCTATAAAATAGCCCAGCACTCCTCCCTCCAGGCCAAGAATATTTTCTTTATGGTCCAGTTCAAAATAATGTCATCTGCAGAAATACGAAGAACTTGTAATTTATCTGTATTTTAGATGGTAGACGAGTGGCTGGGTGACGTCGTGGCTGGATGACTTGCAGTGTAGCTTGTTATCTGTGCATTCTGGGCAGGCTGCTGACTTCTGATTACTTTTGACATTTGGTTCAATGTTACGTCATTTCCAGGTGTGTCGGTGCCCAGTATGAAGCTAATCGCCGCATTATAGTTATGAAAAGAAGACAGAATAGCAAAGAAATTGAGGCAGAATTAATTCAACAAAGTATTAAAAATATTACTCAAGTAGATGAATCGCTTCTTGAGACTGAAGGCGACTGTATTTGCACGAACGAGCGTCGAAAAGAAATGCATTATTGTCGCGCAGGAGAACAAGACAACCGATGTTACAGCGAGCGGACGCTGCTGCCGCGCAGGAGAAGCGAAGCGACATTGCCTTTAAAATGAGAGATTACATTCCGTGGCAGGGGGACAGTTTACAGCACGACACCGGCATTAGGCAGCAGGATGGGTGGGTTAGGTGATCTCCCAGACTGAAAGGGATTCTGGGGACTCAGGGGACAGTGTCGCCCTGAGGGACTGAGGGCCACGTCAGAGGGGGCCTGCTGTAGAGGGGCCCAGACAAGGGATGGCTGATGTAGAGGAGCCAGGTGTGGAGGTGCCACATATTGAGGAACCCTGGTGATCACACTACAGGGGGCCAAATGTTGGTGGGCCAAGAGGAAGTGGCTGGGGAGTAGAAAGCATAGATGTCTTGGAGGTGGGTAGACTACAGAGATTTATGCACCCCGGGATTCCCTCAAGTGCCTCTCAGATCTAGGATGGCCAATACTCGGTCCTCCCCAGGAGTGAGAGGATGCAGACTGGCTCCCCCCAGCCCTCCTCACCGGCTCCCTCCAAAGAGCTGTAGCCCTCCTTTTGGTGATGCCGACATCGTCCCTGCACTTCCCCCTCACACCCTCTGCCATGCGGCAGCAGACATGGCCCACAGAATGTATCAATTTTCTTTGATCTCTTGCTATATATTTTCCTGACATATATTTGTCTTTTGCTAATGTGCATTGTGGTACAGGAAACGTACCCCAGAGCAGGACTTTAGACTACACCATTTTCAGTAAGGATAGGTGTGCTTGGGGTGAAAACACTTTAAATGAACTGTTGAGATTGATTCATTTTATCTGTACTTTTTTGAATATGAAGAATTATTTTAGTGGATATCTCCCTATTTTAATGCTAGAGGGAGCCCCCCCCCCCCAAATTTATGCCTGACCCACAAACCCACACACTGTCCACAGATGAGAACAGCGCAGACCCTGCACAGTCAGGTTTGGCAACTCCTTCCAATTTTATAGCCCAAACCAGGAGTAAAAGATGCAGAAAATCAGACCCTTCATAGAAAAATTTATGTTCAACGACACTCCATAATGCTGCTTAAAATGAAGCAATGCATGCACAAGTTAAAGCTCTTTTCGTTTTAATGAATGAGGAAAGAAATAGTTTTGGATAAAGAAATGAATTAGTCTTATTTTTTTCATGTGAGCATCCTCCTGCAGCATTGAAATCCGGTAAAGTGGCTGATGGATGGACTTGTATTAAATTTGGGAGGGTCTGAATGAAGCTCATTACCCCAAATTTTCTTAAATTGGCTTATATATTTACAACATGGTGACTGCAACAATAATACACCCACGACTGTGGTGTTCTACCTAGAGCACCACTAGAGGGAGCTCACACATTCTGTCGTACTTGCCACAGTAACAACAGTGATGTATAGGAACAGAGTTAGAAGCCGGTAATTTATATATAAAAAATGTCATTTCATTAATCTGACTGGGTAGGTCCAGCTGTCAATCCCACCCAGGCCTATCCTCAGCTCCGCCTCTGCGTCAGTCCATCTCTTTGCAGTCCAAGTTGTACATCTACCAAACTTGGCAACAAATTGAGAACCGTTCTGTTTCGGTGGTTGTATTTAAGGAATGTCACATTAGTAAACATCTGGACATCTGAAATGGGCAGAGACAAAATCGGCAGTACAGGCAGTCCAATGTCTTTGAAACTCCTTTTTCCTTCAGCACCCTCTTACTGCAAAACCTCAATCCAAAGTTCTCCATGTTGTTCATCTCTGTGAAACTGCAACAGGAGAGCTCTCTCCACTGGTGTTCTAATTCACCAAGGGAACAGGAAAGGCCCTCTTTTGGTAGACTGCCTACTGCAGGCTCTCTTTCCCGGGGATGAATTATCTCCAGCTTACTCAAGTGACTCTGGAAGTCGCATTAGATACTGTGTCCAGAAGCAGTCCATGCTGCGCTTAGGAATGATGTCTCTTCTAGTGTAGAACTGACTGTGGAATTTACTGTAAATACCTAGCAAAAAAAAAGCTGCCAGAAAAGTATTGCAAAATTGCTGTTAATCACTGTAAAACCCCCAGCTCCATGGGTGTCCCTACAGGTGGCTGCCCTTTGCTGCCAGGTTTGCTGTTACCTTTGTCTGTGCCCGTGTGTCAAGTAGAGCAAGATGGGGTAGGTGAAAAGAGAATTTCCCCAAGGGGAGTAACAAAGCATCTTCATTTCATTTAGAAAATAATTACAAAATGTCTTTTACAGGTTTTGTCCTATGTAAATTACAGCAATTGTCTTTTTTAAACAGAAAAATAACAATTAGCTGTAATCTAGTTTAAAATATTATCTTGTATTCTATTCAAAATATAGAAGTTACCTAGCAACTGGAATTGGCAATAAATGCTATTAATACTCCACAATACTGAATGTTGTTGTAGAATGCTTTCCAAGTTAATTTTTGTATTTTACATTTGCAGCTATGCAATCTATGCATATTGTTAAGTGGTTTAAATGAGACTAAGACGAAAATGACAGCCTGAGACAGAGACCCACACAGAACAAACTCACATTAACTGGAATGACATTAACTTGAAAATTTCAGGATAATCTTCACACCCGTTAACCACTTCATGGAATTCAACTTAGTCAGAGTTGCAGCAAAGTCAAGTATTTTTAAAACTGACCATATTCTAGGCTTAAAGGCCCAATTTGAAATCAGGACTGGACATAGAAATCTATTCAGAACAACATTACATTAATGTTAGAATAATGTTATATTTTTTGCTGTTCTGTGTTAATGTGATGCAACAACTCTGGTCTAATACCTCCCTGTCACTTTAATGCTGGATGTGTGTGCAATTTATAACAAGTTAGGCAAGCCACGGATTCAACCATTAAACTGCATTTTCATTCCACATTTTTTAACAGTTCTGTCCAAAATCATATTCCACCAAATCAGCCGTTACAAATTCCAATAACTTCAACCTTCAAATGTATTAAAGTTGATCTTTTTCAGTGTGTTCCTAAATCTTACGGTATAAGCAAAAGGTATAAATAAAAGATTAAGAACAATTTCCATTTGAATAGTGGAGAAGAGTCCTCATCTTTTGTACATGTCTCATGCTCAGAGTCCATCAATCGCCTGAGGAGAGAGGAGACGTGAGGATTGACTGAGTTGTTCTTCTCAGGCATCGTCCCACTTCTTTGGCTTGCAGTCTTCATGCTGCTGGTTGGATTGATTCCAATGAAACAGTTTAAACCGCAAAATCACATGAATAAAACTTACGCTGACCCTCACTGAAGCGGCCTGGTATCTGTTTCATACCTCACTTTACAACACACAGGACTTTTTTTTTAAATTTAAAGGCACAAGTTATTTTACGTCATGGCCAACCCACGTTTGCTAGTTTAATGGCAGAAAAATAGTCAAAGCCAGGCGCCTGGTCCACAAGGGTGTACTCAGTCACTGCTGTTTTTATGGTGTAAACATGCTATAAACTAATTTTTTCAAACATTTTCTTTAAGAGCTAGGGGCGCTAGGTGGATTGCTATTATAATGATGGATTTGCCAGGCAGAAGAAAAGAATGCTTCTCTGCAGAGATACAAAAAATCTGCTTGTGCACAATGTGAAAGCGTGCGAGCAGACCATCTACAACAGCAGCAGGATTACACCAAAGTAGAGGTCTGCATTCCTGTGGAACCCACGGCAATAAAGTGCAGTGCAGGACAAACTTTCATTTTTGAATGCAGGAGCAGGAGGGAAGTGACTGATATGTTCGCAGGTAAAAAGAATGAAACAAGTGTTTTTGTTATCAAACAATTATTTATTTGCGTGAGTAAATACAAAATTATACAACAAAGTATAGCACGTTATCACAACATTACATTGTGTGAAAGCGCTTTACAGCATCCCCACCCAAAGCCCCCAGTGAGTAAGCCATAGGCGACAGTGGCAAGGAAAAACTCCCTAGAAGGAAGAAACCTTGGGAGGCACCAGACTCAAAGGGGAAGCCCAAACCTCCAGGGGCCGGCAGAGAAAGTCAAAAACACACACACCAGATAACTGCAACAGGTTCTTCTACATATCCTATACAGGGGCGTGGTACAGTGATGCAGTGGTTAAAACTGTTAACTCACACCTCTGGGGACATTCATCCATTTTCTGAAACCGCTTCTCCTGTTCAGCGTTGCTCCAGCTGACAGCTTTTGCAATTCATCTGTATCTGAATGAGGAAAAACAACATACAGGCAATACAATGGAGCTGTCAGTCACTCCTGGCACATGGAATACAGTTCTGCACTGACACCTCCGCAATGAACAATTGCATTATAGCATAGGAAACTAGTTAACTTTCACATAAAATTTAGATATAATCAAAACAGAAGCCTGGAACAATTTTAAATTTTACTAAATGGCAATATACTGATTTTAGTCACCAAACAAACTTTACAGGACTTGCTTCACTACTTTTATTTGTGTTTCTTACAATACATCTGCCCTCTCCTGGTCTGGTGGAATATCATTGCTGTAGGCAGCACCGAGCGAAACCACCCGCATCCGCAGTAGAATGCAACATGAAAGCGCACGCGGAAAAGTAAAATATCACCTAGACTTTGCGGCACAGGAAACTAGCCGACTTGCACATGAAATTTAAATTTAACCAACACAGCACCCCACAACAATGTTCACTTTATTTAAAGGAAATGAACTAATTTACTCACTAGCAAGCGCAATAATGTACTTAAACGCAGGAAAGCGCACGCGGAAAAGTTAAATGTCAACTACACTTTGCGCATAAAATTTAAATATAATTAACATAGTAGCCCGGAACAAAATCACTTTATTTAAAAGCAATATACTGACTTTACTCATCAAACATATTTTAATATACATGCAAATTTGACAAATACTAAATAATAAGATAAATTATCCGATAAAATGGGAGCAGAATGGCAACCCACCTTGGTGCAGAAAACAAGTGAAGCCGCGTCTTTCAAACCGGCAGCGTCCCACGTGCCGAGGAGTCAAATGTAATCAAGCAACACGGCCCACACATTAAATAATAACATCATAATAATTATAGTTCTTGTATAATTATTCTATACATTATTCTATAATTAGATGAACAGACTTTTATAAGTTAAGTTGTACACCGAGAACAGTATACAACAGCATAAGCATATAACCCTTAAAGGTTTATTAATTAAAAATCACACATTCATCCTGCTTAACATAAAACAATGACTTAAAGAGACTTAATTGTGAAATGAACGCTACTGTCCGAGGGTATTTATCTCCACAAATCGCTATGGAACATAATGTCTTAAATACTCAGATTTTCAGAATGACAGAATCTTAACATTTTAAATTTTGTTTTGCGATACCGATACGTAGTGATATTGGTATGTGGAACAACGTTAAACTGTAGTTAGATTAAGTGCGTATTCACAATTTACCCGTTTGCCTTTTATCGTGACTGAGCACGATCCCCCACCCCAGCTGGTCTGCACTCCCCACATTGCAATTAACGATCCAGACCTCAGCGCTTTTGTTACCGTGGGACTTTGTTGCGTTGAAGAAAACATTAAAATGAAGTCTGAGGAATGTTACATGACACAGCTAAAATGCAAAAACTCTCTCTGGTGTAATTCACTGCATAAAACCAATAGTCTTAAGTGTGGTGCCTTCTTCATAACACTCCCTGACTTTTGTATTCGTGACCATGAGATACTGTGGCCTTTTCTTCCTTCATTTGACTAGTGTTCCTCCCTTTCCTCCCAGCCTTGGTTGGTGGTTCAGGCAGCATCACCTTCTTTTAATAGACCCAGGTTTATCCATCCATCCATTTTCCAAACCACTAATCATACTGGGTCGTGGGGGGTCCGGAGCCTATCCCAGAAGCAATGGGCACGAGGCAGGGAACAACCCAGGATGGGGGGCCAGCCCATTGCAGGGCACACTCACACACCATTCACTCACACATGCACACCTAGGGGCAATTTAGCAACTCCAATTAGCCTCAGCATGTTTTTGGACTGTGGGGGGGAAACCGGAGTACCCGGAGAAAACCCCACGACGATATGGAGAGAACATGCAAACTCCACACACATGTGATCCAGGCAGAGACTCGAACCTGGGTCACCCAGGTGTCATTTATTTTGAAATTCGGTTCAAGTGCAGAAAATGTTCTAGCAGAAGTCTTGGACAATCTCTGAATTACACAGAAATCTGACTTCTTCTGAAGCTGTGAGAAATTGTTCTTCTGTAATTGTTGCATTGATATTTGTTGATGTGCGTGTGCCCTCCTTGAGCAGTAAAGGGGAGATCACATGCAGAGCTGATTTTCTGTAGTTTCTTAGTCTAAATAAAAATTAAATATTCTCTTCATATAGGCTGGACATTTCTAGAAAAGAGCCAATTAGTTATTTCTAGAAAAATATATGGAGCCAATGAAAGGACCTGACGTCATAGTAGCACAGATCACTGTCCGTGGTTCTGAATACTCTACTTGTTGGGCTGGCGCTGAACAAATAGGATAACCGGCCACCGTGTCCGTGTGCCTCCACTGATTGGCCCCCTGACATATAATTATTTTTAACACTGAAGGGGAGAAAGATCATACAGGAAATTAGTTAACAGTAATTAGCAATCACTTATAGTTCTCATTTATAATGATGTAAATAAAAAAAAAATAATATATATATATATATATATATATATATATATATATCATTAAAAACAAAATATAATCCTGATTTAATGTATCCCTTCTGCTCTTAAAAAAGCACAATATGTCTGAAAGACAAATATGTCTATTACTCTACATGTTTTAATAATTTTGTTAATATTACCTAATTTGCTTATCTTATTTTCTGTAATCACTCTGCATTAAAGCAATTTTTAAAACTAGCTGTGAAATTGATGATTCTGTTGTTATTCTGACTGTTGTTGCCCTGGTGCCTTAGGATACGTCTGTCTAAACATAAGTGAGGGGATGGATGCACTATTCTATGGAGGCCTCTGAAGAGAATAAATGATCCCAATATTATATTGAGAGAGATGGTTAAATCAGAGCTGGATAAGATTTTAACAACGCTGAGCTATTAGTTAAGTTCTTTCCAAACGAGCTTGATGGGCCGAATGGGCTCCTCTAATTTGTAAATTTCTTATGTTCTAAGATATACAGTACTGTGCAAAAGTCTTAGGCAGTCCAAAGAAATGTTTAAAGCTGTTTATCTGGGTAGCAAGTGTACTTTGGCTTAGAACAAATAACACAATTTAACATTAGAACGTGTAAATTAAGAGGAACACAATAAAAACTATTAATAATTTCTTCTCTTTTCTAAAAAGATACTGATATCTAGTCGGATGGCTAGATGAACACCGCTTCAGTTCCCAAACTTCTCCTCAGGGGCACCTCAGCCGTTCCATGATTTTGACAGATTGACTAGCTGTATGAGGTGTGCTAGTGGCCAAGTCAAAAAATACATGGCTGCACTGGACGGTCGCTACAAATACTAGGATGATGTTAGCAGAGGTTCTGAAATGGCTAAGCTGAGACACTTTGACAGGCATAATATCATAGTTTTACACCAACACGAGGACAATCTAAACATTGTTTTCTTTGCCTGCCTAAGATTTTTGCACAGTGCTGTACATGGAAGTCTCAATTCAACCCTATCCTTTCCTAAGTGCCATACTTCTGTTGAAAAAAGAAAATTACAGATTGGAAACCTTTTAATAAAGAAACTGTGATAGAAAATTCTTGATTATGCTAATCAGTAATCAATAATGGAATATAGATGATTATGCAAAATGCATTACCTAATCAGTAATTAACAATTGAGTTTACAATGTGTTGTTGATTTACACATAGTGGTTGAAACAATGTAATTTACTTGTCATTAATTGAATGTATCAAACAAGAATGCAAATCTGCTTAAGTAAGAAATTTCTATTTTCTATAGAGGAACTAACATGTTTGCCATATATTGCTTGTTCGGCAAGAGGCCCAGGTCAAAGCAAAGGCATGACCTGAGAAGTAAGCTGTTGCAGAAGATATTATAAAATGAATGCATGGTATTGGATAACATAAAATGTAGAAAAAGAGAACAACGAGTCCTAGAATAATATAGCAAAAGGAAAAGTCCCAAATAGATAGACTTGTTCTAAGCTGATAGGTGGACCTTGAAAACGTAGAAGAAACTGGTATCTCCAAATGGCCAAACTTTCTTTGAACTGCCTGGACCTTGAAAGGCAGAAGTAACTGGAACGTCCAAAAATCCGATTTGTCCTTGATTTGTCAGATGACTGTCGCATTTTAGGCCATAAAAGATGTATGCATTTGTTGCTCGGGGAGCAGAACACAAGACGCATGATTGCTGAGTGTCTGTTCCCTATGAGCTCATCGAATAATAAAGTTCTGTCAAACACTTAAACATCGGACTTCGAGAAATTTCTTCCACAAAACACTCTGTTCTCGTTAACAATTTTTCAGTTATAAATTCCATATTATACACTTTCTTTCCTCTTTCTTTCCATTGTACTGTCGTGGGTGGCTGGGGTTTTAGCCAGGAGATCGTTATCATCCTCCTGGCAATTACAAGAAGAACTCTCTGTAATACAACCTTATTTTCATGCACTATATTCTGTGGCATAATTCCTAGTATGAAATGAGCTGGTTCAAGTGGTAATTTTATGTTCAAACATTTTTTTTATCTCTTCCTGTATATTTTGCCAGTACTCTGACAGTTTTGGACAATCCCAAAAAATGTGGGTGTGGTCTCCTACCAGGTCACAACCCCTCCAATAAACCCCTGATTTGAGGTGTTGCCAAACGTAGAGGTGAGAAGGGGAGTCTTAAAGTATCTCATCTTAACTTTCCAATCAAATTCCCACCATGTAGGACTGTTTGTTATTCTGTGTCCTTCTTTACATGAATGAGTCCAATCTTCATCGTTAATGATAGTATTCATCTCTAGTTTCCATTTCTCTTTGATATTAACACTGTTGACTCTTTTTGTAATATTTTATAAATATATGATATAAGGTTCTTTTTAACCAATCCTTTAATTGTTAATATAAACAATATATTTGTTGACTGTAGGTATCTAAAACAGTTGGGCACTGGGAGGCCACATTTGTTTCTAAGATGTTCGAAGGACATTAGATCTCCTCCATTACACAACTGATCCAACTGGTTAAACCTCTTTTCTCCCCATGTCTTAAACCCTGTATCTAATTTATATGGTAGAAAATCAACATCATGTGCAATTTTCATTGCTCTTGATATTGATGAAGAGCGTCCCAGCCTCTCTCTCACTTTTCAGAGTGTTTCCTATCCAAATGTTAATCATTTTATTTACTTTCCATGTATCTTGATTAAAAATAATTGCTATGTCCAGCGGCAAATTTGGGCAGATACTCTGTTCCATTCCCACCCACTGAGCCTCCCTGTCCTGGGTTATCCATACCACTACTGATATAAGTTGGGCTGCCAAGAAATAATTTTTTAAATTAGGTAAGTCCAGACCCGCGTTCTCTTTTGGGTTTAACAGTCTTTTCAGTTCAATCCTGGGTCTTTTGTTTTCCCAGGTAAATTTGGATAACCATTTATTGAGTGTTTTGAATGTGGATATAGGGACCCCTATGGGCAGGGACTGGAACATAAAGAGAAGCCTAGGTGGTATGTTCATTCTAATGCTCTCCACTCTCCCCAATAAGGATAGAGGGAGGATTTCCCATCTTTCGAGATAATTCTTTATTTCACATAGTAATTTACCATAATTAGTTTTGTATAAGTATGACATACCAAGGATCCCTAGGTATCTAAAGCCATAACTGTGGAATCGAAATTTAATATTTGCGAGCTTTAATGCAAAAACTTTCTCTGTAGTATACGTGTGGGTAGGTTACTGTAAAATTTGGACGAATCTTAAACTTAAAGCAACAGTAAGGTGTAGCGATCAGGGAGTTCAGTATAGGACTAAACATGCAAGGGAAGAAGTAGATAATTAGTGAAACTTTTGACCGGGCTGGAGATCTGAGGATTCATACACAGATGTATGGCACAGCAGATATTTTTGTCTGCTTTTGAGATGGTTGACGTGACATATTTTCCGACGCGCGCTCTCTGTCCACTGGTGGGAGTGTGCTCACCTGTCTGCATCGGGGCGGAAGTCCGCCATGCGCAATACAGAGAGCAGAGGAGAATTGTAAAGGCGCGACCATGTAGAGACAAAAATGACAAGCTTTTGCGTAAATAAGATAAATAGCATAAGGCTATTTAGTTTGTTTAATAAAAGGACAATGTATAGACTTGTTCTATAGGAAAAGTAACCTTAAGAACATAAGAATTTTACAAACGAGAGGAAGCCATCCGGCCCATCAAGCACTTTTGGGGAAAACTTACCTAACAGCTTAGAGTTGGTAAAATCTTATCTAGCTCTGATTTAAAGGAACCCAGGGTTTTAGCTTGCGCTACACTAGTAGGAAGACTATTCCATACTCTAACTACACGCTGTGTAAAGAAGTGCTTCCTCAAATTCGTTTTAAAATGTTCTCCCGCTAAATTCCACTTGTGGCCACGAGTTCTAGTATGTCATGTCACTCGCCATCCAGACCTGTTAGAATCTTATATACCTGGATCATGCCCCCACTTAGTCTCCTTTGCTCGAGGCTGAACAGATTCAGCTCAACTAACCTGTTCTCATAAGACATTCCTCTAAGACTGGGAATCATTCTCATAGCCCTACGTTGCACCTTTTCCAAGGCAGCAATGTCCATCTTAAGGTATGGTGACCAAACCTGCACACAATATTCTAGGTGGGGTCTTACCAAGGAATTATATAATCGTAGCATCACTTCCTTTGACTTAAACTCCACACAGCTAGAGATGTAACCCAACATTCTATTTGCCTTTTTTATTACTTCCCCACACTGACGAGAGTGGAACATGAAAGCATCAACATACGCACTGAGGTCATTCTCATAATCAGCTAACTTTATTTCAGTGAAACCCATAAAATATCTGTACTTTATATTTCTGCTCCCTGCATGGATAGCCTTACATTTATCTACTTTAAATTTCATCTGCCATGTATCAGCCCAGTTGCTAATTAAATCCTATTGTAGTCTCTCCGCTGATAGAT
Source organism: Brienomyrus brachyistius (assembly GCF_023856365.1). Classification (NCBI taxonomy): domain Eukaryota; kingdom Metazoa; phylum Chordata; class Actinopteri; order Osteoglossiformes; family Mormyridae; genus Brienomyrus; species Brienomyrus brachyistius. Next base: position 112,085 of record NW_026042359.1, on the reverse strand, counting down.
CAGTATCAGCTACATCACTCACCTTGGTATCATCAGCAAATTTAACCATTTTACTGTATGTACTGATGTCAATATCATTGGCGCAAATTAGGAACAATAGTGGTCCTAAAATTGAACCCTATGGTATCCCACAATGAACGCAGGTCCACTGTGACATTATGCCTCTAATAACTACCCACTGCTTCCTGTCTGTAAACCAGTTTTCAATCCAGGCTGATACAGTTTGTAAAAACCCTGTAGCTTTGAGCTTAAGGACTTCTGGAAATCTAATAATTCAATGAATCTACATGGTGCTGAGTTATTTGTGTTCTCTACTGTGAACACCCGTGTAAAATAATCATTAAATTCATTTACTATATCAATTTCATTTTTAATTATAAACCCCTTACTATCCTGTAAATTAGTGATTTCAGCTTTTAGACTCTTTTGGAGATAAAACATCGGAAGAAACTTTTAATGTCATTCTTAGCTTCCAATTCATTCCTTTCTACATTCCTCTTATTGAGTCTAATGTTATTTTTTAACTCAACCTGTAGACTCCTGCTTTATTTTGCCCTTCTCCTCCGGACTTTATTCTTAATTTCCTTAGTAAACCACCTTGGTTGTAGTTTCCTAGATTTAGTGTTGCTGGAAACAGGTATGAAGTCCTCTTGCACTTGCAACAATGTCCTTTTACAAAATTCCCATGCCTCTTCAACCGTTTTGCTATTTAACTTGTTTACAGTTTCTAATTTCAGTCTCATACCATTAAAGTTTGCCTTCCTCACAATATATTTTTTTCTTTTGGATTTTGCTCTTCCGACACGAAAATTAGCCTGAAATTTAACCATGTTATGCTCATTACTGTCCAGTGGTTCTAAAACCTCTAATTTTCCAATCCTAACCTGGTTATTAGAGAAAAGAAGATCTATAATGGCTTCTCCCCTGGTAGGGGTATTAAACTGAGTAAAAAAACAATCCTGTACCACTTCCACCATCTCGAGTTCATTTACAGAAGAGCCAGAGACTGTGTCCCACTGTATCCCTGGTAAATTAAAATCACCCATAACCACCACATCATTTTTATTACTCATAATCCTGATGTCGTCATATAACATTTTGCTTTCCTCTGCAGCTACATTAGGTGTCTATAACAAACACTGACAATTAGGCCATTTGAGTCTTTAGCATCTATTTTAGCATCTGTCATTTCCGTACTGGGCATCTTCCCAGTGGGCTGAGGGCTACGGGGACCTTCAGAATTCATTATGCCCCCCCCCCCGCTCCCCATTATGTACTGGGGATCCCAAAGTGGAGGGGTGGGTTTGAGTCCCATCTAGGATGACTCCTTCTCTTTATCATATTGATTGTTGCGATGAACCAAGGCAGTAGAAAGTGTAACAGGAAGCTTCATCACCATACCAGGTCTGAGGCTTAGAATGGCCATGTCCTCTGCTGGGTCTCACTTTGTCTATGGCCAACAGCTTTTACCTGCTTGTCATGCATACATTAGGCATCGCTTGAGGAAGGCTCATGCTGCACCTCACGGGGGCTTTATAACCTAGGGTCTCTGAAAAGAAGCACTAAGTACCATTATGTGTGTCCAGAGCCCCTTTGCTGTTTAAAGTTTGGCGCAGAGGAAGTGAGCTGGGCCCATAACCCAGAGGTCGATGGATTGAAACCATTCTCTGCTATGTTGTCTGTCTTTTCTTATGCCAAGTTTAACTAACTTGTTTAAGTGCTTCACACCAACTTGCTGATCTTTCCTTCATTAAGGCTCTTATCCCCTAGTGTTCAGAGGTTTTCAAAGGGGGGTGTTTTCCCCCCCTTTCCTCAGCTCTTCTTTGAAACTCTGCTTCTAAGGTCAGCATCCCAGACACCTTTTCACTGATGTTGATGACACTGATAGAGATGGTGAAACATGGCACCAAGATAGAAGAATGAGTGAAGTACCAAGTACTCTAAAGTGTGTTATGATACCCTTTGCTATTTAAAGTAGAAACACTGAGGAAAGACTCAGCTGGTCATTGTTCTACTACCTGCAAGCCGATCATTAGTGCATCTCCAGCCAACCGCCTCTGCTGTTTTACAAAATTCACAGCTAATCAGTTCAAAAATTTGTCAGACTTTTTCATTTTCTGTTGGGATTTAAACCCCTGACCACTAGATGGCAGTGTTGTCTTCTATCTTCAGCCATCTGACTCATCCACTCCAACGTAAACAGAGTCAAAAACCAAAACGGCAGTGCATGCAGAAACAGCGGCCTGGAGCTTTTCAATGCTACGCTGTTGTTGTGTAATATCTAACAATGTGCTAGTGATGGGAATTCCGGCTCTTTTAAGAGATCCGGCTCTTCTGGCTCGGCTCACTTAAAAGAGCCGGCTCTTTCGACTCCCAAGTGGCTCTTCAGATTTTCTTTGGTGCTTAAATGAATTTATTACCAGAAATAATGTAAAATTATTAGTGAAATGAATTACTATGGTTGGAAATCACACACAATCATTTTAGACAATTCCTCATCAATTGTGTTCTGTTTGCAGAAACTGTCTCATAGAGCTCTAGGTTGTAGGTCTAGGTGGTTGTGGTGCTGTACTGGATGACGGTGTAGACATTGACAAACTGCAGTAGACAAACTGTCACTTTCCTTAGTAGCAGGTTCACTTGCTTGTCTTTTTTCTTCCCACTGCACTGATGGATGTACAGTTCTCATGTGCCAATGCAGGTTATTTGTAGAACCTGTTTGATATGAGATTTTAACCTTGCAAGCTCTACACTCTGCCTTTGTATTATCAATGCAATTGAAATGTATCCAAATTTTACTTTGCGTTTCCTACAGTCACTCATTTTGTCGCGCACATCTCCTTCCTTCCTGTTTCTCTCTCAGTGCGTGTGATTGCTGTATTTGTCTATGGGTGCGTTCGACTTCACACAGCCATTTGCAGTGCTTGCTTAAAGCAGTGCATTGTGGTCCCAACGCAATGCATCATGGTTAGATTTTTTTGTCCGACTTCAGCCGGCGCTGCAAAATGTTACCATCCGTGACCATGTCACATGGTACAAAAACCTCACGAGAGCAAGACGACTTAAGACTTAAAGCCCAAGTCGAACGCACCCTGTAGCACCGCCCCTCCCCCTCCTGCTCAGTGCAGACACACATCGTGTAGTTGACCAATCCGTGCGGGTGGAAAAAATAGAGAAAGAAAAAAAGCGGCTCTGACTCCGGCTCACAGGCAGGAGCCGGCTCCGATCGTTCACTTCGAAGAACCGGCTCCGAGAGCCATTTTGTTCGCAACCGACTCATCACTACAATGTGCTACTGGTTTCTTTGCTTCCAGCACCAGAATTTTTTCTTTATTTTTATTCTTTTTTATTTTTGGTGTATGTATCTTTAGCCTTTAAATGTATTTTTTCTGTATTTATATTCTATAAGTGTTAGTCTATAGTTTTATGCATACTATGGCGTCTACAGGCTTGCTCCAAATGACATCTCATTGTATTTTCAGTGACAATAAAAGCATCTCACTTTATCCAAGGTTGGAGGTAGGGTAAGGGCGCACCGATAAAGTTTAGCTTTAGCAAACCTAGCAAAGAGTGCTTCGTTACAGGATGCAAGACGGCCAGGCCCACGGGCAGCCTGGCCCACTCATTTCTGATTGGTCAGAAATTACACTGTCTCTCAGATCTGATTCGTTGACTATTTGCTCTATGTATTTCTCCATGAAAATTAGCAACACTTGAGTCGCTCGGGCTGGCCGTGGCAGGGACCATGACCTGGCCGTATTGCAATCTGCAATGAGGCATCGTTGAACTCTGACGCATCTGGCGCGAGACTCAGGCTGTCAGATCATATGCAGGGGACACATAACTGGTATGAGAAATGTCTTGTAGCAGCGCAAATGAGTATTTATGTTATGTGCATTCGCGCTGTTATGACAAAGAATCACTGTGCATTCTAGCCTTCATGTCCAGAACGAAGTACAAATTAGCCACATAAATGTTAACATGCACGGTAATTTTTTTGTCGTTACGTGAATGCACATAAAACAAATACGCATTTGCGCTGCTAACAAGGAATTGCCGCGCGTGTACGGGGAATGCGCCATGCGCCCCTGACTGTATGTATAGTAGGCCTATATTGTACAATGAATTATATATTTAAGTCGGGCAATACAGGTAGCGACTCCAATGACAGGACTGGGGAAACATACTTTGATGTGGAGTTAAATACATAGGACTAATGAAAACAAGTGGAAACTGCTAATAACATCGGGATTTCACACGAGGTTAACGAGGGAGCGTGGCACACCGGAGGAGCGGACAAGCGGGGCATGATAATTGTAAGATAGTCCAACAATTCAAGGTGGTCTGTCACTCAGTACTGGAAGGCGGAACACAGTTCTGCATGCAAAGGTCGGCGTCAGTGGACCTGCAGCAGCATACCTGTAAGTTTACATAACTGCAAGCTGCCTGTAAACCCTGCTGACTTGTTTGTACAAGAGTCTATGACAGGTTACTGGTGATTTAATATGACATTACTAGGAATACAATGCATTGTATATGAAATAAAGTTACGTCAAAAAAGCAGACATACTGGAGCAAAACTAAATATACTAAAAATGTTTGTTTATGAAGGGTGTTTGAAAAATGTCATTTGATATTATTCACCAAATTTGATGTCGTTAGTGTAATTTATGTTGAACTTTAATTGTAAATTGTGACAAAACCAGACATGTGGTGGCAAATTGGAAGCCATATTCTGAAACTACAGAAAAAACTGTAGAACATGCACTTGTTTTTTGTTAAATCACCTAACAAAACATTTTAAAATGTCGCCCAGTGTATTATATGTCTATATTATATCTTTATTTAGGCCATATGTGCTCTTGATGTGTTATTTCTCAGTGAGCTGGAGGGATTTGACAAATACATCCTTTTAGAAATGTGTGAGGAAGTAAGTTCTTTTCTTTTTGAAAAGTAGTGTATCTGTAAGGTTTGTGGCACAACAGAGAAATTAAATATTTTATTTGACTCCTTAAGGTCAAGACTCTGGTCTCCAGCTCACAGCTCTCTGTTACATTTCCATGGCCATTTTGTCCGATAGTATTATTGGATTTTTCTGTGCTATATTTGTATGTGTAGTTATTGTCTGCTGTATAAATCATTATAAATAAGTTTCTTTTCCTTGTGATGTCTCTGCTTAATAGTATTAAATAGGAGTAAAAGAAACCGCAGTTTTCTCAGTAATGTATTTCATGATATTTTCCCAACAAAACCCATGTTTGCATTCAAGTTTCTGTCACAGTTTGTACATAATATTTGCAACAACCATTATAAAAATTTTGCTGAATTTGTACTACAAGCCTCTCCAGTCCCAAATCCAAATTCATATATGATATCTTTGTATATGTGTGTATCAACATTCCTACAAAACCATGAGTTACATAATATATCCAAATGTAGGGAATTTCAGTGTGAGTCCTGACGTCCTATGCGTACTGCTGTACTTGCCCTACACAAGGTGAGTTTATATTAGTCACAGAAACATCTTAGCCAGTCATTACTGTGTAGTCGTCACATGTTGAACCCCTTGTTTTTGGTCTGTGAGGGTATAAAATGTCTCTCCTTTGTTACCTACAGTGAGGCTGACATTTGGTTAACTGAAATATACATTAATATAAATTTAAAAGGAAGACATTTTTATCCAAATCCACATTAATATGATGGGGGGAAAAATGTTCTAGTCATATAGGTGTAATGAACTTGTAATGAATGTTGCAAGGCTGTACTTCAGCTTCCCACATACAAGTGCGTAACTGATTATACATTATAAGAGGTATGAATAAAAAGACGTACATGAAGACTGTAATCTCAAGTGATCAACAGTAAACCTTCCTTAATGATATAACGGCATTTAACACCTCTGTAAGATAAAGACAAAGTTTCAGACAAGGCTGGAGAAAGTCAGGCAAAATCTTTCACTTTTACCTTTTTATTTAGATCATTCATCCTAAAGCTCTTGACTTGATAGGTTATTCAGATTATTTTCTACAGATTAGTATGAAGTCTCTCCTGTATTTAATTTGGTACATCAGAGTGAAGAAGGATAAACCCTCGTGTTTAATGTATAGAAGTGGCAATGGTTTGTTAGATTGCATATGTGATGTATGTGTAACTGAAGGCAAGCAGAAGTGCAGCTTTCTGATTGGTGCATGCATGTATATCTCTGATTGGTGGATTACACTTCTAATCAAACATAAGTCTTAAAAAGCGTCATTGACACAGCTGTGTAATTGATAAGGTAGGGTTACTGGGTTACTGACACAGGGGCGATTTCTGCCGAGTGTGTGTTAGGCTTTGCTAACTCTAACATGACAAGCGGAACATTCTGTCCTTCTCTTTTTCACTGTTTTCACTCTTCCAATTAACACTCTTTCCCTCTCTCACTCTGTCGCAGTGACTGCTGGGGGTGGATGGGGCGTGTGAGAGTGTGCGGTAGCCACTTGTGGCTAGTGCGAAAGCTCTGTGTGAATTTCACAGCAAATTTGCCAGTGTTAAATTAACACTGCATACTGTTTTTATAATTCTCACCTAATCAGCGTTACATTTAACACTTTGTAGAGTGCAATGCGTGTTGTTGTATAGTGTTAAATTTTATTAGCTCTTATAGTGTTCATTTGACACTATAGAGTGTTAGATCACTGAAACTCCACCTCTTCCCAGAATCCAAGCCCATATAAGTGACACACAGGTGCATAATGGGTGGCTTATGTCTGGGGCAGCTAAGTACTGTGTTTGATTAACCCACCGTCATGAAAAAGAGCAAAAAAGCAATAAGGTCTCTTGGTATGTAAACTTTAAATAATGTTAACTTTGATTTTTCTGAAGATCAGCACACTGTGTTTTGGTAAGCTGAATACATGCTTCTTCTTGATTCTTGCCTTACATGTGCTATGAAGTTGGGATTGGGTTAGAGAATGAATGTTTTAAAAATGTAATTATTAATTTCCTTTTTAAGCATGTATTAAACAATTTCCTTGCACTGGTATAAGAGTAAACTAATTAAGCTTTCTTGCAATCATCTGCAGTATGCAAGTGAATAAAATGTATGGTACCGTTCTTGGGGAAAACCAGGGAGAATCCACTGTGAAACAGCACTCTGCAAATTCTCTAAATGTGTTCCTAATGATAAGGCCAAGACTGGTAATCAAATTAGTCTCTCAGCAGGAGTGTTAGTGTAAAAGTAATGCCTATTAAAACAGATTATAAAGCTTGTTAGAATGCATGACATAATTATTAGCAGGGCTCAGAGAAGGTGAGGGCTCCCCTAGTGGCTACAGGAGTGCATTTTCCCTAAAGCAGATATAATGGGTGGTGGCCTTGTTGCTTTTAGACCACAACTTTGGATAGAAGAACAAATCAAATTATTTTGCTCATTTAATATTCAGATTGTTTATTGGGCTTAAATTTTAGAACACACCATGTTTTAGGATGGTATGTCATGGATATTAGTCTCTACCACATTTTAATGTTACAAATCTAGACCTTTTCCTATGCTTGAATTGATGTGTGCCAGGTGGTCTGAATAGTATAGTACTTATGATAGGTGTGTGATCCCAGAGGAATTTATGTGGATTCTGTTCAATGTGGCAAGTACATACAATACTGACATTTTTCCTGGGAGATGGTTTTACTCAGATTTATCATCCATTAGTATTTGCCTTATCATGGTATTTCTATCTAGCTCAAGAAAACTTCTTCAGAGAGCATCAATCGCTCACTAACCTACCAAAGCAGACCCCAGGAAAAATAATTCTAATAACTGCCCTACAAGCTTTACTAATATTTCTTATACTTGCTTTATTGAACACCATCATGGTGGATAAAAAAAAAATACAAATCTGTTGAAAGGCTGTACCATACCATGGTATGCAAATAAACATCCAGCATCATTACAGGGAAGTGGGTGGTACCAGGAGCTGCATAGCAAAGGTGTCGCAACTCTTGTAACATGTTTCCACATATAAAGCCCATCAACCAAGGTCAGAATGGGTGACCAAAATCGGCTTAGATCAACAAATACACCACACCTACAATTGAAAGATACAAGTACAAACTTTTTTCTGACAAAAGACTAACGTAAAAACCATACGCAATAAAAAGCAAGGTGCCGCTTAACAAATTAACACATGGGTCTTTGGTTTTCAAAAACAATCAGCACTGAGCTATAAAGACTTTGATGCACAATAAGAAAAGGCTGAGGGGGCCTTTTTGGTCAGAGTCTTTCTCATGATGGTTGGTAAATAAGGACAGTTCTTATGATCCTCATATGAGTTCTTGTGTGCACATTAAAATGGCGCAGATAGGGGCCACCTATTATGCACCTGTGTGCCACCTATATGGGCTTAGAATCTGGGAAGAGGTGGAGTTGCAGTGATCTAACAGTCTATGGTGTCAACTGAACACTATAACAGCTAATACAATTTAACAATATACAACAACACTGGTTTGGTGAGAATTATATAAACACCATGCAGTGTTAATTTAACACTGGCAAATTTGCTGTATATGTGTGTATTGTCACGATCTAAGCCGGACGGAACGGCGATCGTGCGGGCAGGCAAACAAGAAACAGGCTGGAAGCCACAAATCAGGTCAAACGAGGGGTTTAATGGAAACGAAGGCACGGACATTCACTAACATCAGGTAACATAGGACGCTAACTTACATCAATGACGGACAAGGGGAACAGGTCAGACCAGGACTTAAAACACACAGAGACTAATCAAAGTAACAGACAAAGCTGGAGACGATCAGGGAAGCACACATGGGTAATCAGGGGGCGTGGCACACATGAGGAGCGGACGGGCCGGGCATGACATGTATGATCAGCAGGGTTTAAATATGAGTACAGTCGAATCTATTTCAATACATCTATATTGTACAGCACAATACGTTATACAGCACTATACACTATATACAATATCTATATAGTATCTAAGTAGTATTGCATTTGTAAAATCCAACTAGAAAACCCTTTGTCTCATGCTGTCTTGCCATGCTTCCCTGAAGATAATACTTGTCAAATTGGAACGAGTGTCTTCTGTTCAAGTAATTTAGCTGTATATAGCTTGATGAAAAATGGCAGGACCACAATTCCTGTCAATTAGCATAGCACCGCGCTAACAGACCGTCGCTGCTCTGGGTAAAATTGTTCTGAAACGTGTAGGAATTATTAGCTCAGGTAAATTTTAATATCTCCACCAATATGTTTTAAAATTAATTAACTTTAATTATTATTGAATGCTGATTATTAACCCATTGTTATGCTGAATGGTCGGCTCCTCCACACTCAATTTGCGAATCCCCGTGAGTCTGTTAGTGTGCCACTTAAATGGGATTTACTAATTACCAGTATCGCTTAGTAACCTGGGTTAGAAGGCTTGTCCAGAGAGCTGCATCACCAGGCAATGTAAACATTGCGAAGCTCCCCTGATGGTCGTGGAGAGAGAGTCTCGCGATATTTCAGGCGAATTTGAGGTTTCAGAGCTTAGTAGCCAGATCGCACATAGGCAGGGACTATTGTGAGCATTCAATGAACGGAGGCAGAAGTTGTGTAAAAGACATGCATTTATTCCTAGCTAACACTACAACTAACATAAGACAGACATTACACTTAACACAAACAACAAACACGAAATAACGGAATAGAAACAAACAGTGTAATTATGGAAATGCAATGACCAGATTTAAATGAGTAACCTTAAAAGGGAAATACTGTTCTGCAAAGCAAGCACAGTTTGTGTGAACACGACCCTAACGTCATATAGCAGGTTAAAAATAGCTTAGGTTGTTAGAATAAAAGGAAGTTGGTTTACTTGTTTGCAGAGTGGGGGGGGGGTCTTGGCAGTTGGTTGCAGAGACTGATGAGCTGACGGGTGATGGCACTCAGGGAGCCGCGGCGTTTGCAGCAGTTGTTGGAGTGGAGCCCCTTTGATCTCTGCAGATTTGCATTATTGTTTGATACATTCAATTAATGACAAGTAAATTACATTGTTTCAACCACTATGTGTAAATCAACAACACAATTATAAACTTAATTGTTAATTACTGATTAGGTAATGCATTTTGCATAACATCTATATTTCATTATTGATCACTGATTAGCATAATCAAGAATTTTCTATCACACTCCCCCCTTTGATACAATATGTCAAATTTTGTATCACACCATCGTTTCACTGTCAGTATCTTCCTCAGGGAGGAACAATTCTTTAAAACCTATGTAGTCGCCGCCATCAGTGGAGATTGTTGTCTCCTCTGAGCACTGCACACAGTCAGCCCTGGCAGGGAGTGCCGGTGGAGCGGCACCAATAGTATCAGTCCATTTTCCTTTGTCTTCCTCATTTCTCCAGCGGTGGTGCAGTGCGTCGACAGTGAGACAGATGAGCCCATGCAGTCACTCCTTCAACTTTCACAGCGTGTGGGGTGGCCAGCAGGACTTGGAATGGTCCTCTCCAGCGGGGTTGGTTCCAGTGGTTGCGTCTCAGGTCCTTGATCAGCACCCACTCCCCGGGTCGGACGAGCAATGTGTTCGGTCCCGCTGCTGGCTCAGTAGCGGCTTTGACCTGCTGATGGAGCTCCTTCAGAGTCTCCTGTAAGCTAGACAGATAGGTTAACAGATCGCCATCTACAGTTTCTAAGTTCACCCGTCCCCCTGGATACGGGACTGGCATTGGTCGTCCTGTCAATATTTCATGTGGTGCCAATCCTGTCTGCTGGTGTGGGCGGCCTCTCATTGCCCCCAACACAATCGGCAGGGCTGTCACCCAATCTAGTCCCGTGTCACTACACAGTTTTGCCAATTTTAATTTCAGAGTCTGGTTTGCTCTTTCAACAATCCCTCCACTCTGCGGGTGATAAGCGCAGTAGTGTCGAAGGTCGGTTTGGAACCACTCAGAGAGCTTGTGGACCACCTGATTAGAGAAATGTGTACCATTGTCAGTGGTAATACGGGCTGGAACACCCCATCGTGGGGTTATCTCTTTTAACAGATTTTTCGCAACTATCTGGGCCGTTGCTTGCTTGGCCGGGAAGGCTTCCACCCATCTGGAAAAGAGATCAACAACCACCAGACAATAACGATAACCTCTACAGGGTGTTAGTTCTATGAAATCCATCTGCAAATGTTGGAAAGGACCCTCAGCTGGAGGAGTTGTGGCAGTTGGTGGCTTCAATGCACGACCCATGTTGTGAGTCATACATGTGGAACACCTGGAAATGAAAGTTTGAGCATAAGCCGTGAATGAAGGGGCGGCCCAGAGTCTCTGGACCAACTGAACCATTGAATCGCGTGAGGCATGGTCCAATCCATGGGCCACCTTTGCCAGTCCTGGAAAGGCAGACTTTGGGAGGAAAGGAAGGTTAGTTGTTTGTTCCCTCCAGTCCCCATCACTCCCCAACACTCCAGCTTTCCGTTTCCAGTGTCCTTTTTCCTCCGGCGTTGCCCCTGTCTGCAGGAGAGAAAGGTCAGCAGGATTAGTAGTAATGCACATCATCAACTTAAGTTCATATGCTAACTTTTTCTATTCCATCCTATCTTACCCATTCTAATCCTACCACATCCTATTCTATCTTACAATTGGCATTCCTATCCTACCTTATCCTACTCTATTATATCTTAGCCGTTCCTATCCTATCTTATCCTATCCTACACATTCTTATCCTACATAATCCTATTCTATCTTACCTTAGCCATTCCTATCCTATCTTGGACTATTCTATCATACCTTAGCCATTTTTATCCTACCTTATCTTATTCTATCTTATATTAGCCGTTCCTATACTACCTTATCCCATCATATCTTTGCCATTTTCATCCTACCAAATCCTATTCTATCTTAGCATACCCGTTGCTATCCTACCAAATGCTATCTTAGCCGTTCCTATCTTATACGATTCTATCATACCTCAGCTGTTCCTATCGTACCTTATCCTATTCTATCTTATATTACTCTTTCCTAACCAGCTTATTCTATCATATCTTAGCCGTTCCTATTCTACCTTATCCTATTCTATCTTACCTTTATCCATTCCTATCCTACCTTATCCTATCCTATAATGTCTTAGCCGTTCATATGCTACCACATCCTATTCTATCATACCTTAGCCATTCCTATCCTACCTTATCATATTCTGTCTTATATTAGCCGTTCCAAACCAGCTTATTCCCTCATATCTTAACCGTTCCTATACTACCTTATCCTATTTTATCAAATCTTAGCCATTCTTATCCTACCACATCCTACTCTCTTACCTTACCCGTTACTATCCTACCTAATGCTATCTTAGCCGTTCCTATCTTATCCGATTATATCATACCTTAGCCGTTCCTAACCTATCTTATCCTATCTTACACATTCTTATCCTACCACATCCTATTCTATCTTGCCCTAGTCATTCCAATCCTACCTTATACTATTCTATCTCATATTACTCTTTCCTAACCAGCTTATTTTATCATATCTTAGCCGTTCCTATGCTACCTTATCCTATTCTATCTTACCTTTAGCCATTGCTATCGTACCTTATTCTATTCTATCATATCTTAGCCGTTCATATACTACCTTATTCTATTCCATCCTATCTTACCCATTCTAATCCAACCACATGCTATTCTATCTTACAATTGGCATTCCTATCCTACCTTATCCTATTCTATCATATCTTAGCCGTTCCTATCCTACCTTATTCTATCTTACACATTCTTATCCGACCACATCCGATTCCATCTTACCTTAACCATTCCTATCCTACCTTACCCTATTCTATCATATCTTACCCGTTCCTTTCCTACCTCATCCTATTCCATCCTATCTTACCCATTCTAATCCTACCACATCCTATTCTATCTTAAAATTGGCATTCCTATCATACCTTATCCTATTCTATTATATCTTAGCCGTTCCTATCCTATCTTATCCTATCCTACACATTCTTATCCTACCACATCATATCCTATCTTACCTTAACCATTCCTATGCTACCTTATCCTATTCAATCTTACCTTAGCCATTCCTATCCTATCTTGGCCTATTCTATCATACCTTAGCCATTTTCATCCTACCACATCCTATTCTATCTTAGCTTACCCGTTGCTATCCTACCTAATTCTATCTTAGCCGTTCCTATCTTATACGATTCTATAATACCTCAGCTGTTCCTATCCTACCTTATACTATTCTATCTTAAATTACTCCTTACTAACCAGCATATTCTATCATATCTTAGCCGTTCCTATGCTACCTAATCCTATTCTATATTACCTTCAGCCATTGCTATCCTACCTTATTCTATTCTATCATATCTTAGCCGTTCATATGCTACCTTATTCTATTCCATCCTATCTTACCCATTCTAATCCTACCACATGCTATTCTATCTTACAATTGGCATTCCTATCCTACCTTATCCTATTCTTTTATATCTTAGCCGTTCCTATCCTACCTTATCCTATCTTACACATTCTTATCCTACCACATCCTATCCTATCTTACCTTAACCATTCCTATCCTACCTTACCCTTTTCTATCATATCTTACCCGTTCCTTTCCTACCTTATCCTATTCCATCCTATCTTACACATTCTAATCCTACCATATCCTATTCTATCTTACAATTGGCATTCCTATCCTACCTTATCCTATTCTATTATATCTAAGCCGTTCCTATCCTACCTTATCCTATCTTACACATTCTTATCCTACCACATCCTATTCTATCTTACCTTAACCATTCCTATCCTACCTTATCCTATTCTATTATATCTTAGCCGTTCCAATCCTATCTTATCCTATCCTACACATTCTTATCCTACCACATCATATCCTATCTTACCTTAACCATTCCTATCCTACCTTATCCTATTCAATCTTACCTTAGCCATTCCTATCCTATCTTGGCCTATTCTATCATACCTTAGCCATTTTTATCCTACCTTATCTTATTCTATCTTAGCTTAACCGTTGCTATCCTACCTAATTCTATCTTAGCCATTCCTATCTTATACGATTCTATCATACCTCAGCTGTTCCTATCGTACCTTATCCTATTCTATCTTAAATTACTCTTTACTAACCAGCATATTCTATCATATCTTAGCCGTTCCTATGCTACCTTATCCTATTCTATATTACCTTCAGCCATTGCTATCCTACCTTATTCTATTCTATCATATCTTAGCCGTTCATATGCTACCTTATTCTATTCTATCATATCTTAGCCGTTCATATGCTACCTTATTCTATTCCATCCTATCTTACCCATTCTAATCCTACCACATGCTATTCTATCTTACAATTGGCATTCCAATCCTACCTTATACTATTCTATCTTAAATTACTCTTTACTAACCAGCATATTCTATCATATCTTAGCCGTTCCTATGCTACCTTATCCTATTCTATCTTACCTTTAGCCATTGCTATCCTACCTTATTCTATTCTATCTTGCAATTGGCATTCCTATCCTACCTTATCCTATTCTATCATATCTTAGCCGTTCCTATCCTACCTTATCCTATCTTACACATTCTTATCCTACCACATCCTATTCTATCTTACCTTAACCATTCCTTTCCTACCTTATTCTATTCCATCCTATCTTACCCATTCTAATCCTAACACATGCTATTCTATCTTACAATTGGCATTCCTATCCTACCTTATCCTATTCTTTTATATCTTAGCCGTTCCTATCCTATCTTATCCTATCCTACACATTCTTATCCTACCACATCCTATTATATCTTGCCCTAGTCATTCCAATCCTACCTTATACTATTCTGTCTCATATTACTCTTTCCTAACCAGCTTATTTTATCATATCTTAGCCGTTCCTATGCTACCTTATCCTATTCTATCTTACCTTTAGCCATTGCTATCGTACCTTATTCTATTCTATCATATCTTAGCCGTTCATATGCTACCTTATTCTATTCCATCCTATCTTACCCATTCTAATCCAACCACATGCTATTCTATCTTACAATTGGCATTCCTATCCTACCTTATCCTATTCTTTTATATCTTAGCCGTTCCTATCCTATCTTATCCTATCCTACACATTCTTATCCTACTACATCCTATCCTATCTTACCTTAACCATTCCTATCCTACCTTAACCTATTCTATCATATCTTACCCGTTCCTTTCCTACCTTATCCTATCCCATCCTATCTTACCCATTCTAATCCTACCACATCCTACTCTATCTTACCTTACCCGTTACTATCCTACCTAATGCTATCTTAGCCGTTCCTATCTTATCCGATTATATCATACCTTAGCCGTTCCTAACCTATCTTATCCTATCTTACACATTCTTATCCTACCACATCCTATGCTATCTTGCCCTAGTCATTCCAATCCTACCTTATACTATTCTATCTCATATTACTCTTTCCTAACCAGCTTATTTTATCATATCTTAGCCGTTCCTATGCTACCTTATCCTATTCTATCTTACCTTTAGCCATTGCTATCGTACCTTATTCTATTCTATCATATCTTAGCCGTTAATATACTACCTTATTCTATTCCATCCTATCTTACCCATTCTAATCCAACCACATGCTATTCTATCTTACAATTGGCATTCCTATCCTACCTTATCCTATTCTATCATATCTTAGCCGTTCCTATCCTACCTTATTCTATCTTACACATTCTTATCCGACCACATCCGATTCCATCTTACCTTAACCATTCCTATCCTACCTTACCCTATTCTATCATATCTTACCCGTTCCTTTCCTACCTCATCCTATTCCATCCTATCTTACCCATTCTAATCCTACCACATCCTATTCTATCTTAAAATTGGCATTCCTATCATACCTTATCCTATTCTATTATATCTTAGCCGTTCCTATCCTATCTTATCCTATCCTACACATTCTTATCCTACAACATCCAATCCTATCTTACCTTAACCATTCCTATCCTACCTTATCCTATTATATCTTACCTTAGCCATTCCTATCCTATCTTGGCCTATTCTATCATACCTTAGCCATTTTTATCCTACCTTATCTTATTCTATCTCATATTAGCCGTTCCTATACTACCTTATCCTATCATGTCTTTGCCATTTTCATCCTAGCAAACCCTATTCTATCTTAGCTTACCCGTTGCTATCGTACCTAATGCTATCTTAGCCGTTCCTATCTAATCCGATTATATCATACCTTAGCCGTTCCTAACCTACCTTATCCTATCTTATACATTCTTATCCTACCACATCCTATTCTATCTTGCCCTAGTCATTCCAATCCTACCTTATACTATTCTATCTCAAATTACTCTTTCCTAACCAGCATATTCTATCATATCTTATCCGTTCCTATGCTACCTTATCCTATTCTATCATATCTTACCCGTTCCTTTCCTACCTAATCCTATTCCATCCTGTCTTACCCATTCTAATCCTACCACATCCTATTCTATCTTACAATTGGCATTCCTATCATACCTTATCCTATTCTATTATATCTTAGCCGTTCCTATCCTATCTTATCCTATCTTACACATTCTTATCCTACCACATCCTATTCTATCTTGCCCTAGTCATTCCAATCCTACCTTATACTATTCTATCTTAAATTACTCTTTACTAACCAGCATATTCTATCATATCTTAGCCGTTCCTATCCTATCTTATCCTATCCTACACATTCTTATCCTACCACATCATATCCTATCTTACCTTAACCATTCCTATGCTACCTTATCCTATTCTATCTTACCTTAGCCATTCCTATCCTATCTTGGCCTATTCTATCATACCTTAGCCATTTTCATCCTACCACATCCTATTCTATCTTAGCTTACCCGTTGCTATCCCACCTAATTCTATCTTAGCCGTTCCTATCTTATACGATTCTATAATACCTCAGCTGTTCCTATCCTACCTTATACTAATCTATCTTAAATTACTCTTTACTAACCAGCATATTCTATCATATCTTAGCCGTTCCTATGCTACCTTATCCTATTCTATATTACCTTCAGCCATTGCTATCCTACCTTATTCTATTCTATCATATCTTAGCCGTTCATATGCTACCTTATTCTATTCCATCCTATCTTACCCATTCTAATCCTACCACATGCTATTCTATCTTACAATTGGCATTCCTATCCTACCTTATCCTATTCTTTTATATCTTAGCCGTTCCTACCCTACCTTATACTATCTTACACATTCTTATCCTACCACATCCTATCCTATCTTACCTTAACCATTCCTATCCTACCTTACCCTTTTCTATCATATCTTACCAGTTCCTTTCCTACCTTATCCTATTCCATCCTATCTTACACATTCTAATCCTACCATATCCTATTCTATCTTACAATTGGCATTCCTATCCTACCTTATCCTATTCTATTATATCTAAGCCGTTCCTATCCTACCTTATCCTATCTTACACATTCTTATCCTACCACATCCTATTCTATCTTACCTTAACCATTCCTATCCTACCTTATCCTATTCTATTATATCTTAGCCGTTCCAATCCTATCTTATCCTATCCTACACATTCTTATCCTACCACATCATATCCTATCTTACCTTAACCATTCCTATCCTACCTTATCCTATTCAATCTTACCTTCGCCATTCCTATCCTATCTTGGCCTATTCTATCATACCTTATCCTATTCTATTATATCTTAGCCATTCCTATCCTATCTTGGCCTATTCTATCATACCTTAGCCATTTTTATCCTACCTTATCTTATTCTATCTTAGCTTAACCGTTGCTATCCTACCTAATTCTATCTTAGCCATTCCTATCTTATACGATTCTATCATACCTCAGCTGTTCCTATCGTACCTTATCCTATTCTATCTTATATTACTCTTTCCTAACCAGCTTATTCTATCATATCTTAGCCGTTCCTATGCTACCTTATCCTGTTCTATCTTACCTTAGCCATCCCGATGCTACCTTCTCCTATTCTATCTTACCTTTATCCATTCCTATCCTACCTTATCCTATCCAATAATATCTTAGCCGTTCATATGCTACCACATCCTATGCTATCATACCATAGCCATTCCTATCCTACCTTTTCATATTCTACCTTTTCATATTCACATCCTACTCTATCTTACCTTACCCGTTGCTATCCTACCAAATGCTATCTTAGCCGTTCCTATCTTATACGATTATATCATACCTTAGCCGTTCCTAACCTACCTTATCCTATCTTACACATTCTTATCCTACCACATCGTATTCTATCTTGCCCTAGTCATTCCAAACCTACCTTATACTATTCTATCTTAAATTACTCTTTACTAACCAGCATATTCTATCATATCTTAGCCGTTCATATGCTACCTTATTCTATTCCATCCTATCTTACCCATTCTAATCCTACCACATGCTATTCTATCTTACAATTGGCATTCCAATCCTACCTTATACTATTCTATCTTAAATTACTCTTTACTAACCAGCATATTCTATCATATCTTAGCCGTTCCTATCCTATCTTATCCTATCCTACACATTCTTATCCTACCACATCATATCCTATCTTACCTTAACCATTCCTATGCTACCTTATCCTATTCTATCTTACCTTAGCCATTCCTATCCTATCTTGGCCTATTCTATCATACCTTAGCCATTTTCATCCTACCACATCCTATTCTATCTTAGCTTACCCGTTGCTATCCCACCTAATTCTATCTTAGCCGTTCCTATCTTATACGATTCTATAATACCTCAGCTGTTCCTATCCTACCTTATACTATTCTATCTTAAATTACTCTTTACTAACCAGCATATTCTATCATATCTTAGCCGTTCCTATGCTACCTTATCCTATTCTATATTACCTTCAGCCATTGCTATCCTACCTTATTCTATTCTATCATATCTTAGCCGTTCATATGCTACCTTATTCTATTCCATCCTATCTTACCCATTCTAATCCTACCACATGCTATTCTATCTTACAATTGGCATTCCTATCCTACCTTATCCTATTCTTTTATATCTTAGCCGTTCCTACCCTACCTTATACTATCTTACACATTCTTATCCTACCACATCCTATCCTATCTTACCTTAACCATTCCTATCCTACCTTACCCTTTTCTATCATATCTTACCCGTTCCTTTCCTACCTTATCCTATTCCATCCTATCTTACACATTCTAATCCTACCATATCCTATTCTATCTTACAATTGGCATTCCTATCCTACCTTATCCTATTCTATTATATCTAAGCCGTTCCTATCCTACCTTATCCTATCTTACACATTCTTATCCTACCACATCCTATTCTATCTTACCTTAACCATTCCTATCCTACCTTATCCTATTCTATTATATCTTAGCCGTTCCAATCCTATCTTATCCTATCCTACACATTCTTATCCTACCACATCATATCCTATCTTACCTTAACCATTCCTATCCTACCTTATCCTATTCTATCTTACCTTCGCCATTCCTATCCTATCTTGGCCTATTCTATCATACCTTATCCTATTCTATTATATCTTAGCCGTTCCTATCCTATCTTATCCTATCCTACACATTCTTATCCTACAACATCCTATCCTATCTTACCTTAACCATTCCTATCCTACCTTATCCTATTCAATCTTACCTTAGCCATTCCTATCCTATCTTGGCCTATTCTATCATACCTTAGCCATTTTTATCCTACCTTATCTTATTCTATCTTAGCTTAACCGTTGCTATCCTACCTAATTCTATCTTAGCCATTCCTATCTTATACGATTCTATCATACCTCAGCTGTTCCTATCGTACCTTGTCCTATTCTATCTTATATTACTCTTTCCTAACCAGCTTATTCTATCATATCTTAGCCGTTCCTATGCTACCTTATCCTGTTCTATCTTACCTTAGCCATCCCTATGCTACCTTCTCCTATTCTATCTTACCTTTATCCATTCCTATCCTACCTTATCCTATCCAATAATATCTTAGCCGTTCATATGCTACCACATCCTATGCTATCATACCATAGCCATTCCTATCCTACCTTTTCATATTCTACCTTTTCATATTCACATCCTACTCTATCTTACCTTACCCGTTGCTATCCTACCAAATGCTATCTTAGCCGTTCCTATCTTATACGATTATATCATACCTTAGCCGTTCCTAACCTACCTTATCCTATCTTACACATTCTTATCCTACCACATCGTATTCTATCTTGCCCTAGTCATTCCAATCCTACCTTATACTATTCTATCTTAAATTACTCTTTACTAACCAGCATATTCTATCATATCTTAGCCGTTCCTATGCTACCTTATCCTATTCTATATTACCTTTAGCCATTACTATCCTACCTTATTCTATTCTATCATATCTTAGCCGTTCATATGCTACCTTATTCTATTCCATCCTATCTTACCCATTCTAATCCTACCACATGCTATTCTATCTTACAATTGGCATTCCAATCCTACCTTATACTATTCTATCTTAAATTACTCTTTACTAACCAGCATATTCTATCATATCTTAGCCGTTCCTATGCTACCTTATCCTATTCTATCTTACCTTTAGCCATTGCTATCCTACCTTATTCTATTCTATCTTGCAATTGGCATTCCTATCCTACCTTATCCTATTCTATCATATCTTAGCCGTTCCTATCCTACCTTATCCTATCTTACACATTCTTATCCTACCACATCCTATTCTATCTTACCTTAACCATTCCTATCCTACCTTACCCTTTTCTATCATATCTTACCCGTTCCTTTCCTACCTTATTCTATTCCATCCTATCTTACCCATTCTAATCCTAACACATGCTATTCTATCTTACAATTGGCATTCCTATCCTACCTTATCCTATTCTTTTATATCTTAGCCGTTCCTATCCTATCTTATCCTATCCTACACATTCTTATCCTACCACATCCTATTATATCTTGCCCTAGTCATTCCAATCCTACCTTATGCTATTCTGTCTCATATTACTCTTTCCTAACCAGCATATTTTATCATATCTTAGCCGTTCCTATGCTACCTTATCCTATTCTATCTTACCTTTAGCCATTGCTATCGTACCTTATTCTATTCTATCATATCTTAGCCGTTCATATGCTACCTTATTCTATTCCATCCTATCTTACCCATTCTAATCCAACCACATGCTATTCTATCTTACAATTGGCATTCCTATCCTACCTTATCCTATTCTTTTATATCTTAGCCGTTCCTATCCTATCTTATCCTATCCTACACATTCTTATCCTACTACATCCTATCCTATCTTAACCATTCCTATCCTACCTTAACCTATTCTATCATATCTTACCCGTTCCTTTCCTACCTTATCCTATTCCATCCTATCTTACCCATTCTAATCCAACCACATCCTATTCTATCTTACATTTGGCATTCCTATCCTATCTTATCCTATTCTATTATATCTTAGCCGTTCCTATCCTATCTTATCCTATCCTACACATTCTTATCCTACAACATCCTATCCTATCTTACCTTAACCATTCCTATCCTACCTTATCCTATTCTATCTTACCTTAGCCATTCCTATCCTATCTTGGCCTATTCTATCATACCTTAGCCATTTTTATCCTATCTTATCTTATTCTATCTCATATTAGCCGTTCCTATACTACCTTATCCTATCATGCCTTTGCCATTTTCATCGTACCATATCCTATTCAATCTTAGCTTACCCGTTGCTATCGTACCTAATGCTCTTAGCCGTTCCTATTTAATCCGATTATATCATGCCTTAGCCGTTCCTAACCTACCTTATCCTATCTTACACATTCTTATCCTACCACATCCTATTCTATCTTGCCCTAGTCATTCCAATCCTACCTTATACTATTCTATCTCAAATTACTCTTTCCTAACCAGCATATTCTATCATATCTTATCCGTTCCTATGCTACCTTATCCTATTCTATCATATCTTACCCGTTCCTTTCCTACCTCATCCTATTCCATCCTATCTTACACATTCTTATCCTACCACATCCTATTCTATCTTGCCCTAGTCATTCCAATCCTACCTAATACTATTCTATATTAAATTACTCTTTACTAACCAGCATATTCTATCATATCTTAGCCGTTCCTATCCTATCTTATCCTATCCTACACATTCTTATCCTACCACATCCTATTATATCTTGCCCTAGTCATTCCAATCCTACCTTATGCTATTCTGTCTCATATTACTCTTTCCTAACCAGCATATTTTATCATATCTTAGCCGTTCCTATGCTACCTTATCCTATTCTATCTTACCTTTAGCCATTGCTATCGTACCTTATTCTATTCTATCATATCTTAGCCGTTCATATGCTACCTTATTCTATTCCATCCTATCTTACCCATTCTAATCCAACCACATGCTATTCTATCTTACAATTGGCATTCCTATCCTACCTTATCCTATTCTTTTATATCTTAGCCGTTCCTATCCTATCTTATCCTATCCTACACATTCTTATCCTACTACATCCTATCCTATCTTAACCATTCCTATCCTACCTTAACCTATTCTATCATATCTTACCCGTTCCTTTCCTACCTTATCCTATTCCATCCTATCTTACCCATTCTAATCCAACCACATCCTATTCTATCTTACATTTGGCATTCCTATCCTATCTTATCCTATTCTATTATATCTTAGCCGTTCCTATCCTATCTTATCCTATCCTACACATTCTTATCCTACAACATCCTATCCTATCTTACCTTAACCATTCCTATCCTACCTTATCCTATTCTATCTTACCTTAGCCATTCCTATCCTATCTTGGCCTATTCTATCATACCTTAGCCATTTTTATCCTATCTTATCTTATTCTATCTCATATTAGCCGTTCCTATACTACCTTATCCTATCATGCCTTTGCCATTTTCATCGTACCATATCCTATTCAATCTTAGCTTACCCGTTGCTATCGTACCTAATGCTCTTAGCCGTTCCTATTTAATCCGATTATATCATGCCTTAGCCGTTCCTAACCTACCTTATCCTATCTTACACATTCTTATCCTACCACATCCTATTCTATCTTGCCCTAGTCATTCCAATCCTACCTTATACTATTCTATCTCAAATTACTCTTTCCTAACCAGCATATTCTATCATATCTTATCCGTTCCTATGCTACCTTATCCTATTCTATCATATCTTACCCGTTCCTTTCCTACCTCATCCTATTCCATCCTATCTTACACATTCTTATCCTACCACATCCTATTCTATCTTGCCCTAGTCATTCCAATCCTACCTAATACTATTCTATATTAAATTACTCTTTACTAACCAGCATATTCTATCATATCTTAGCCGTTCCTATCCTATCTTATCCTATCCTACACATTCTTATCCTACCACATCATATCCTATCTTAACTTAACCATTCCTATGCTACCTTATCCTATTCTATCTTACCTTAGCCATTCCTATCCTATCTTGGCCTATTCTATCATACCTTAGCAATTTTCATCCTACCACATCCTATTCTATCTTAGCTTACCCGTTGCTATCCTACCTAATTCTATCTTAGCCGTTCCTATCTTATACGATTCTATAATACCTCAGCTGTTCCTATCCTACCTTATACTATTCTATCTTAAATTACTCTTTACTAACCAGCATATTCTATCATATCTTAGCCGTTCCTATGCTACCTTATCCTATTCTATATTACCTTCAGCCATTGCTATCCTACCTTATTCTATTCTATCATATCTTAGCCGTTCATATGCTACCTTATTCTATTCCATCCTATCTTACCCATTCTAATCCTACCACATGCTATTCTATCTTACAATTGGCATTCCTATTCTACCTTATCCTATTCTTTTATATCTTAGCCGTTCCTATCCTACCTTATCCTATCTTACACATTCTTATCCTACCACATCCTATCCTATCTTACCTTAACCATTCCTATCCTACCTTACCCTTTTCTATCATATCTTACCCGTTCCTTTCCTACCTTATCCTATTCCATCCTATCTTACACATTCTAATCCTACCATATCCTATTCTATCTTACAATTGGCATTCCTATCCTACCTTATCCTATTCTATTATATCTAAGCCGTTCCAATCCTACCTTATCCTATCTTACACATTCTTATCCTACCACATCCTATTCTATCTTACCTTAACCATTCCTATCCTACCTTATCCTATTCTATTATATCTTAGCCGTTCCAATCCTATCTTATCCTATCCTACACATTCTTATCCTACCACATCATATCCTATCTTACCTTAACCATTCCTATCCTACCTTATCCTATTCTATCTTACCTTCGCCATTCCTATCCTATCTTGGCCTATTCTATCATACCTTATCCTATTCTATTATATCTTAGCCGTTCCTATCCTATCTTATCCTATCCTACACATTCTTATCCTACAACATCCTATCCTATCTTACCTTAACCATTCCTATCCTACCTTATCCTATTCAATCTTACCTTAGCCATTCCTATCCTATCTTGGCCTATTCTATCATACCTTAGCCATTTTTATCCTACCTTATCTTATTCTATCTTAGCTTAACCGTTGCTATCCTACCTAATTCTATCTTAGCCGTTCCTATCTTATACGATTCTATCATACCTCAGCTGTTCCTATCGTACCATATCCTATTCTATCTTATATTACTCTTTCCTAACCAGCTTATTCTATCATATCTTAGCCGTTCCTATGCTACCTTCTCCTATTCTATCTTACCTTAGCCATTCCTATGCTACCTTCTCCTATTCTATCTTACCTTTATCCATTCCTATCCTACCTTATCCTATCCTATAATGTCGTAGCCGTTCATATGCTACCACATCCTATTCTATCATACCTTAGCCATTCCTATCCTATCTTATCTTATTCTGTCTCATATTAGCCGTTCCAAACCAGCTTATTCCCTCATATCTTAGCCGTTCCTATACTACCTTATCCTATTTTATCATATCTTAGCCATTCTTATCCTACCACATCCTGCTCTATCTTACCTTACCCGTTGCTATCCAACCAAATGCTATCTTAGCCGTTCCTATCTTATCCGATTATATCATACCTTAGCCGTTCGTAACCTACCTTATCTTATCTTACACATTCTTATCCTACCACATCCTATTCTATCTTGCCCTAGTCATTCCAATCCTACCTTATACTATTCTATCTCATATTTCTCTTTCCTAACCAGCTTATTCTATCATATCTTAGCCGTTCCTATGCTACCTTATCCTATTCTATCTTACAATTGGCATTCCTATCCTACCTTATCCTATTCTATCTTACCTTAACCATTCCTATCCTACCTTAGCCTATACTATCATATCTTACCCGTTCCTTTCCTACCTTATCCTATTCCATCCTATCTTACCCATTCTTATCCTACCACATCCTATCCTATCTTACCTTAACCTTTCCTATCCTACCTTATCCTATTCTATCTTACCTTAGCCATTCCTATCCTATCTTGGCCTATTCTATCATACCTTAGCCATTTTTATCCTACCTTATCTTATGCTATCTTATATTAGCCGTTCCTATACCACCTTATCCTATCATATCTTTGCCATTTTCATCCTACCACATCCTATTCTAACTTCGCGTACCCATTGCTATCCTACCTAATGATATCTTAGCCATGCCTGTCTTATACGTTTCTATCATACCTCAGCTGTTCCTATCAGACCTTATCCTATTCTATCTTATATTACTCTTTCCTAACCAGCTTATTCTATCATATCTTAGCCGTTCCTATGCTACCTTATCCTATATTATCATATCTTAGCCATTCTTAACCTACCACATCCTACTCTATCTTACTTTACCCGTTGCTATCCTACCAAATGCTATCTTAGCTGTTCCTATCTAATCCGATTATATCATTCCTTAGCCATTCCTAACCTACCTTATCCTATTCTTTTATATCTTAGCCGTTCCTATCCTATCTTATCCTATACTACACATTCTTATCCTACCACATCCTATTCTATCTTGCCCTAGTCATTCCAATCCTACCTTATACTATTCTATCTCATATTACTCTATCCTAACCAGCTTATTCTATCATATCATAGCCGTTCCTATGCTATCTTATCCTATTCTATCTTACCTTTAGCCATTGCTATCCTACCTTATTCTATTCTATCATATCTTAGCCGTTCATATGCTACCTTATTCTATTCCATCCTATCTTACCCATTCTAATCCTACCACATGCTATTCTATCTTACAATTGGCATTCCTATCCTACCTTATCCTATTCTTTTATATCTTAGCCGTTCCTATCCTATCTTATCCTATCCTACACATTCTTATCCTACTACATCCTATCCTATCTTAACCATTCCTATCCTACCTTAACCTATTCTATCATATCTTACCCGTTCCTTTCCTACCTTATCCTATTCCATCCTATCTTACCCATTCTAATCCTACCACATCCTATTCTATCTTACATTTGGCATTCCTATCCTATCTTATCCTATTCTATTATATCTTAGCCGTTCCAATCCTATCTTATCCTATCCTACACATTCTTATCCTACAACATCCTATCCTATCTTACCTTAACCATTCCTATCCTACCTTATCCTATTCTATCTTACCTTAGCCATTCCTATCCTATTTTGGCCTATTCTATCATACCTTAGCCATTTTTATCCTATCTTATCTTATTCTATCTCATATTAGCCGTTCCTATACTACCTTATCCTATCATGCCTTTGCCATTTTCATCGTACCATATCCTATTCAATCTTAGCTTACCCGTTGCTATCGTACCTAATGCTCTTAGCCGTTCCTATTTAATCCGATTATATCATACCTTAGCCGTTCCTAACCTACCTTATCCTATCTTACACATTCTTATCCTACCACATCCTATTCTATCTTGCCCTAGTCATTCCAATCCTACCTTATACTATTCTATCTCAAATTACTCTTTCCTAACCAGCATATTCTATCATATCTTATCCGTTCCTATGCTACCTTATCCTATTCTATCATATCTTACCCGTTCCTTTCCTACCTCATCCTATTCCATCCTATCTTACCCATTCTAATCCTACCACATCCTATTCTATCTTACAATTGGCATTCCTATCATACCTTATCCTATTCTATTATATCTTAGCCGTTCCTATCCTATCTTACACATTCTTATCCTACCACATCCTATTCAATCTTGCCCTAGTCATTCCAATCCTACCTAATACTATTCTATATTAAATTACTCTTTACTAACCAGCATATTCTATCATATCTTAGCCGTTCCTATCCTATCTTATCCTATCCTACACATTCTTATCCTACCACATCATATCCTATCTTAACTTAACCATTCCTATGCTACCTTATCCTATTCTATCTTACCTTAGCCATTCCTATCCTATCTTGGCCTATTCTATCATACCTTAGCCATTTTCATCCTACCACATCCTATTCTATCTTAGCTTACCCGTTGCTATCCTACCTAATTCTATCTTAGCCGTTCCTATCTTATACGATTCTATAATACCTCAGCTGTTCCTATCCTACCTTATACTATTCTATCTTAAATTACTCTTTACTAACCAGCATATTCTATCATATCTTAGCCGTTCCTATGCTACCTTATCCTATTCTATATTACCTTCAGCCATTGCTATCCTACCTTATTCTATTCTATCATATCTTAGCCGTTCATATGCTACCTTATTCTATTCCATCCTATCTTACCCATTCTAATCCTACCACATGCTATTCTATCTTACAATTGGCATTCCTATTCTACCTTATCCTATTCTTTTATATCTTAGCCGTTCCTATCCTACCTTATCCTATCTTACACATTCTTATCCTACCACATCCTATCCTATCTTACCTTAACCATTCCTATCCTACCTTATCCTATTCTATCTTACCTTAGCCATTCCTATCCTATCTTGGCCTATTCTATCATAACGTAGCCATTTTTATCCTACCTTATCTTATTCTATCTCATATTAGCCGTTCCTATACTACCTTATCCTATCATATCTTTGCCATTTTCATCCTACCACATCCTATTCTATCTTCGCGTACCCATTGCTATCCTACCTAATAATATCTTAGCCATGCCTGTCTTATACGTTTCTATCATACCTCAGCTGTTCCTATCATACCTCATCCTATTCTATCTTATATTACTCTTTCCTAACCAGCTTATTCTATCATATCTTAGCCGTTCCTATGCTACCTTATCCTATTCTATCTTACCTTAGCCATTCCTATGCTACCTTCTCCTATTCTATCTTACCTTTATCCATTCCTATCCTACCTTATCCTATCCTATAATATCTTAGCCGTTCATATGCTACCACATCCTATTCTATCATACCTTAGCCATTCCTATCCTACCTTATCTTATTCTGTCTTATATTAGCCGTTCCAAACCAGCTTATTCCCTCATATCTTAACCGTTCCTATACTACCTTATCCTATTTTATCATATCTTAGCCATTCTTATCCTACCACATCCTACTCTCTTACCTTACCCGTTGCTATCCTACCAAATGCTATCTTAGCCGTTCCTATCTCATCCGATTATGTCATACCTTAGCCGTTCCTAACCTACTTTATCCTATCTTACACATTCTTATCCTACCACATCCTATTCTATCTTGCCCTAGTCATTCCAATCCTACCTTATACTATTCTATCTCATATTATTCTTTGCTAACCAGCTTATTCTATCATATCTTAGCCATTCCTATGCTACCTTATCCAATTCTATCTTACCTTTAGCCATTGCTATCCTACCTTATTCTATTCTATCATATCTTAGCCGTTCATATGCTACCTTATTCTAATCCATCCGATCTTACCCATTCTAATCCTACCACATGCAATTCTATCTTACAATTGGCATTCCTATTCTACCTTATCCTATTCTTTTATATCTTAGCCGTTCCTATCCTATCTTATCCTATCCTACACATTCTTATCCTACCTCATCCTATCCTATCTTACCTTAACCATTCCTATCCTACCTTAGCATATTCTACCATATCTTACACGTTCCTTTCCTACCTCATCCTATTCCATCCTATCTTACCCATTCTAATCCTACCACATCCTATCCTACCTTATCCTATTCTATTATATCTTAGCCGTTCCTATCCGATCTTATCCTATACTACACATTCTTATCCTACCACATCCTATTCTATCTTGCCCTAATCATTCCAATCCTACCTTATACTATTCTATCTCATATTACTCTATCATAAACAGCTTATTCTATCATATATTAGCCACTCCTATGCTACCTTATCCAATTCTATCTTACCTTTAGCCATTGCTATCCTACCTTATTCTATTCTATCATATCTTAGCCATTCATATGTTACCTTATTCTATTCCATCCTATCTTACCCATTCTAATCCTACCACATGCTATTCTATCTTACCTTAACCATTCCTATCCTACCTTATCCTATTCTATCTTACCTTCGCCATTCCTATCCAATCTTGGCCTATTCTATCATACCTTAGCCATTTTTATCCTACCTTATCTTATTCTATCTCATATTAGCCGTTCCTATACCACCTTATCCTATCATATCTTTGCCATTTTCATCATACCATATCCTATTCTTTCTTAGCTTACCCGTTGCTATCCTACCTAATGCTATCTTAGCCGTTCCTATCTTATACGATTCTATCATACCTCAGCTGTTCCAATCCTACGTTATATTATTTTATCTCATATTAGTCTTTCCTAACCAGCTTATTCTATAATATCTTAGCCGTTCCTATGCTACCTTATCCTGTTCTATCTTACCTTAGACATCCCTATGCTACCTTCTCCTATTCTATCTTACCTTTATCCATTCCTATCCTACCTTATCCTATCCTGTAATATCTTAGCTGTTCATATGCTACCACATCCTATTCTATCATACCTTAGCCATTCCTATCCTACCTTATCTTACTCTGTCTTATATTAGCCGTTCCAAACCAGCTTATTCCCTCATATCTTAGCCGTTCCTATACTACCTTATCCTATTTTATCATATCTTAGCCAATCTTATCCTACCACATCCTACTCTATCTTACCTTACCCGTTGCTATCGTACCAAATGCTATCTTAGCCGTTCCTATCTTATCCGATTATATCATACCTTAGCCGTTCCTAACCTACCTTATCCTATCTTAAACATTCTTATCCTACCACATCCTATTCTATCTTGCGCTAGTCATTACAATCCTACCTTATACTATTCTTTCTCATATTACTCTTTCCTAACCAGCTTATTCTATCATATCTTAGCCGTTCCTATGCTACCTTATCCTATATTATCATATCTTAGCCATTCTTAACCTACCACATCCTACTCTATCTTACTTTACCCGTTGCTATCCTACCAAATGCTATCTTAGCTGTTCCTATCTAATCCGATTATATCATTCCTTAGCCATTCCTAACCTACCTTATCCTATTCTTTTATATCTTAGCCGTTCCTATCCTATCTTATCCTATACTACACATTCTTATCCTACCACATCCTATTCTATCTTGCCCTAGTCATTCCAATCCTACCTTATACTATTCTATCTCATATTACTCTATCCTAACCAGCTTATTCTATCATATATTAGCCGCTCCTATGCTACCTTATCCAATTCTATCTTACCTTTAGCCATTGCTATCCTGCCTTATTCTATTCTATCATATCTTAGCCGTTCATATGCTACCTTATTCTATTCCATCCTATCTTACCCATTCTAATCCTACCACATGCTATTCTATCTTACAATTGGCATTCCTATTCTACCTTATCCTATTCTTTTATATCTTAGCCGTTCCTATCCTATCTTATCCTATACTACACATTCTTATCC
Organism: Brienomyrus brachyistius; assembly: GCF_023856365.1. Classification (NCBI taxonomy): domain Eukaryota; kingdom Metazoa; phylum Chordata; class Actinopteri; order Osteoglossiformes; family Mormyridae; genus Brienomyrus; species Brienomyrus brachyistius. Next base: position 81,153 of record NW_026042359.1, on the reverse strand, counting down.
TACCACATCCTATCCTATCTTACCTTAACCATTCCTATCCTACCTTATCCTATTCTATCTTACCTTAGCCATTCCTATCCTATCTTGGCCTATTCTATCATACCTTAGCCATTTTTATCCAACCTTATCTTATTCTATCTCATATTAGCCGTTCCAATACTACCTTATCCTATCATATCTTTGCCATTTTCATCCTACCACATCCTATTCTAACTTCGCGTACCCATTGCTATCCTACCTAATGATATCTTAGCCATGCCTGTCTTATACGTTTCTATCATACCTCAGCTGTTCCTATCAGACCTTATCCTATTCTATCTTATATTACTCTTTCCTAACCAGCTTATTCTATCATATCTTAGCCGTTCCTATGCTACCTTATCCTATATTATCATATCTTAGCCATTCTTAACCTACCACATCCTACTCTATCTTACTTTACCCGTTGCTATCCTACCAAATGCTATCTTAGCTGTTCCTATCTAATCCGATTATATCATTCCTTAGCCATTCCTAACCTACCTTATCCTATTCTTTTATATCTTAGCCGTTCCTATCCTATCTTATCCTATACTACACATTCTTATCCTACCACATCCTATTCTATCTTGCCCTAGTCATTCCAATCCTACCTTATACTATTCTATCTCATATTACTCTATCCTAACCAGCTTATTCTATCATATATTAGCCGCTCCTATGCTACCTTATCCAATTCTATCTTACCTTTAGCCATTGCTATCCTGCCTTATTCTATTCTATCATATCTTAGCCGTTCATATGCTACCTTATTCTATTCCATCCTATCTTACCCATTCTAATCCTACCACATGCTATTCTATCTTACAATTGGCATTCCTATTCTACCTTATCCTATTCTTTTATATCTTAGCCGTTCCTATCCTATCTTATCCTATACTACACATTCTTATCCTACCACATCCTATCCTATCTTACCTTAACCATTCCTATCCTACCTTATCCTATTCTATCTTACCTTAGCCATTCCTATCCTATCTTGGCCTATTCTATCATACCTTAGCCATTTTTATCCAACCTTATCTTATTCTATCTCATATTAGCCGTTCCAATACTACCTTATCCTATCATATCTTTGCCATTTTCATCCTACCACATCCTATTCTAACTTCGCGTACCCATTGCTATCCTACCTAATGATATCTTAGCCATGCCTGTCTTATACGTTTCTATCATACCTCAGCTGTTCCTATCAGACCTTATCCTATTCTATCTTATATTACTCTTTCCTAACCAGCTTATTCTATCATATCTTAGCCGTTCCTATGCTACCTTATCCTATTCTATCTTACCTTAGCCATTCCTATGCTACCTTCTCCTATTCTATCTTACCTTTATCCATTCCTATCCTACCTTATCCTATCCTGTAATATCTTAGCCGTTCATATGCAACCACATCCTATTCTATCATACCTTTATCCATTCCTATCCTACCTTATCCTATCCTGTAATATCTTAGCCGTTCATATGCAACCACATCCTATTCTATCTTACCTTTATCCATTCCTATCCTACCTTATCTTATTCTGTCTTATATTAGCCGTTCCAAACCAGCTTATTCCCTCATATCTTAACCGTTCTTATACTACCTTATCCTATTTTATCATATCTTAGCCATTCTTATCCTGCCACATCCTACTCTCTTACCTTACCCGTTGCTATCCTACCAAATGCTATCTTAGCCGTTCCTATCTCATCCGATTATATCATACCTTAGCCATTCCTAACCTACCTTATCCTATCTTACACATTCTTATCCTACCAAATCCTATTCTGTCTTGACCTAGTCATTCCAATCCTACGTTATACTATTCTATCTCATATTACTCTTTCCTAACCAGCTTATTCTATCATATCTTAGCCGTTCCTATGCTACCTTATCCAATTCTATCTTACCTTTAGCCATTGCTATCCTACCTTATTCTATTCTATCATATATTAGCCGTTCATATGCTACCTTATTCTATTCCATCCTATCGTACCCATTCTAATCCTACCACATGCTATTCTATCTTACAATTGGCATTCCTATTCTACCTTATCCTATTCTTTTATATCTTAGCCGTTCCTATCCTATCTTATCCTATACTACATATTCTTATCCTACCACATCCTAATCTATCTTGCCCTAGTCATTCCAATCCTACCTTATACTATTCTATCTCATATTACTCTATCCTAACCAGCTTATTCTATCATATATTAGCCGCTCCTATGCTACCTTATCCAATTCTATCTTACCTTTAGCCATTGCTATCCTGCCTTATTCTATTCTATCATATCTTAGCCGTTCATATGCTACCTTATTCTATTCCATCCTATCTTACCCATTCTAATCCTACCACATACTATTCTATCTTACAATTGGCATTCCTATTCTACCTTATCCTATTCTTTTATATCTTAGCCGTTCATATCCTATCTTATCCTATACTACACATTCTTATCCTACCACATCCTATTCTATCTTGCCCTAATCATTCCAATCCTACCTTATACTATTCTATCTCATATTACTCTATCCTAACCAGCTTATTCTATCATATATTAGCCACTCCTATGCTACCTTATCCAATTCTATCTTACCTTTAGCCATTGCTATCCTACCTTATTCTATTCAATCATATCTTAGCCATTCATATGCTACCTTATTCTATTCCATCCTATCTTACCCATTCTAATCCTACCACATGCTATTCTATCTTACAATTGGCATTCCTATTCTACCTTATCCTATTCTTTTATATCTTAGCCGTTCATATCCTATCTTATCCTACACTACACATTCTTATCCTACCACATCCTATTCTATCTTGCCCTAATCATTCCAATCCTACCTTATACTATTCTATCTCATATTACTCTATCCTAACCAGCTTATTCTATCATATCTTAGCCGTTCCTATGCTACCTTATCCAATTCTATCTTACCTTTAGCCATTGCTATCCTACCTTATTCTATTCTATCATATATTAGCCGTTCATATGCTACCTTATTCTATTCCATCCTATCGTACCCATTCTAATCCTACCACATGCTATTCTATCTTACAATTGGCATTCCTATTCTACCTTATCCTATTCTTTTATATCTTAGCCGTTCCTATCCTATCTTATCCTATACTACATATTCTTATCCTACCACATCCTAATCTATCTTGCCCTAGTCATTCCAATCCTACCTTATACTATTCTATCTCATATTACTCTATCCTAACCAGCTTATTCTATCATATATTAGCCGCTCCTATGCTACCTTATCCAATTCTATCTTACCTTTAGCCATTGCTATCCTACCTTATTCTATTCTATCATATCTTAGCCGTTCATATGCTACCTTATTTAATTCCATCCTATCTTACCCATTCTAATCCTACCACATGCTATTCTATCTTACAATTGGCATTCCTATTCTACCTTATCCTATTCTTTTATATCTTAGCCGTTCATATCCTATCTTATCCTATACTACACATTCTTATCCTACCACGTCCTATTCTATCTTGCCCTAATCATTCCAATCCTACCTTATACTATTCTATCTCATATTACTCTATCCTAACCAGCTTATTCTATCATATATTAGCCACTCCTATGCTACCTTATCCAATTCTATCTTACCTTTAGCCATTGCTATCCTACCTTATTCTATTCAATCATATCTTAGCCATTCATATGCTACCTTATTCTATTCCATCCTATCTTACCCATTCTAATCCTACCACATGCTATTCTATCTTACAATTGGCATTCCTATTCTACCTTATCCTATTCTTTTATATTTTAGCCGTTCCTATCCTATCTTATCCTATCTTACACATTCTTATCCTACCACATCCTATTCTATCTTACGTTAACCATTCCTATCCTATCTTGGCCTATTCTATCATACCTTAGCCATTTTTATCCTACCTTATCTTATTCTATCTTATATTAGCCATTCCAAACTACCTTATTCTATCATATCTTAGCCGTTCCTATAATACCTTATCCTACCATATCTTTGCCCTTTTCATCCTACCACATCCTATTCTATCTTACCCTACCCGTTGCTATCCCACCTAATGCCATCTTAGCCGTTACTATCTTATCCGATTCTACCATACCTTAGCCGTTCACATACTACCTTATCCTATCTTACACATTCTTATCCTACCACATCCTATTCTATCTTACCTTAGTCATTCCTATCCTACCTTATACTATTCTATTTATATGACTCTTTCCTAACCAGCTTATTCTATCATATCATAGCCATTCCTATATTACGTTATCCTATTCTATCTTACCTTAGCCATTCCTATCCTACCTTGCCCTATTATATCATATCTTAGCCATTCTTATCCTACCACATCCTATTCTGTCTTATATTAGCCGTTCGAAACCAGCTTATTCTATCATATTTTAGCCGTACCTATCCTACCTTATGTTATTCCATCATACCTTAGCCGTTCCTATCATACCTTATCCTATTCTATCTTATATTGGCCATTCTAAACCAACTTATTGTATCATAGCTTAGTCGTTCCTATACTACCTAATCCTTTTCTATCTTATTTTAGCAGTTCCAAACCAGCTTATTCTATCATATATTAGCCGCTCCTATGCTACCTTATCCAATTCTATCTTACCTTTAGCCACTGCTATCCTACCTTATTCTATTCTATCATATCTTAGCCGTTCATATGCTACCTTATTCTATTCCATCCGATCTTACCCATTCTAATCCTACCACATGCTATTCTATCTTACAATTGGCATTCCTATTCTACCTTATCCTATTCTTTTATATCTTAGCCGTTCCTATCCTATCTTATCCTATCCTACACATTCTTATCCTACCTCATCCTATCCTATCTTACCTTAACCATTCCTATCCTACCTTAGCATATTCTACCATATCTTACACGTTCCTTTCCTACCTCATCCTATTCCATCCTATCTTACCCATTCTAATCCTACCACATCCTATTCTATCTTACAATTGGCATTCCTATCCTACCTTATCCTATTCTATTATATCTTAGCCGTTCCTATCCTATCTTATCCTATCCTACACATTCTTATCCTACCACATCCTATCCTATCTTACCTTAACCATTCCTATCCTACCTTATCCTATTCTATCTTACCTTCGCCATTCCTATCCTATCTTGGCCTATTCTATCATACCTTAGCTATTTTTATCCTACCTTATTTTATTGTATCTCATATTAGCCGTTCCTATACCACCTTATCCTATCATATCTTTGCCATTTTCATCATACCATATCCTATTCTTTCTTAGCTTACCCGTTGCTATCCTACCTAATGCTATCTTAGCCGTTCCTATCTTATACGATTCTATCATACCTCAGCTGTTCCAATCCTACGTTATATTATTTTATCTCATATTAGTCTTTCCTAACCAGCTTATTCTATAATATCTTAGCCGTTCCTATGCTACCTTATCCTGTTCTATCTTACCTTAGACATCCCTATGCTACCTTCTCCTATTCTATCTTACCTTTATCCATTCCTATCCTACCTTATCCTATCCTGTAATATCTTAGCCGTTCATATGCTACCACATCCTATTCTATCATACCTTAGCCATTCCTATCCTACCTTATCTTATTCTGTCTTATATTAGCCGTTCCAAACCAGCTTATTCCCTCATATCTTAGCCGTTCCTATACTACCTTATCCTATTTTATCATATCTTAGCCATTCTTATCCTACCACATCCTACTCTATCTTACCTTACCCGTTGCTATCGTACCAAATGCTATCTTAGCCGTTCCTATCTTATCCGATTACATCATACCTTAGCCGTTCCTAACCTACCTTATCCTATCTTACACATTCTTATCCTACCACATCCTATTCTATCTTGCGCTAGTCATTACAATCCTACCTTATACTATTCTATCTCATATTACTCTTTCCTAACCAGCTTATTCTATCATATCTTAGCCGTTCCTATGCTACCTTATCCTATATTATCATATCTTAGCCATTCTTATCCTACCACATCCAACTCTATCTTACTTTACCCGTTGCTATCCTACCAAATGCTATCTTAGTTGTTCCTATCTAATCCGATTATATCATTCCTTAGCCATTCCTAACCTACCTTATCCTATTCTTTTATATCTTAGCCGTTCCTATCCTATCTTATCCTATACTACACATTCTTATCCTACCACATGCTATTGTATCTTGCCCTAGTCATTCCAATCCTACCTTATACTATTCTATCTCATATTACTCTATCCTAACCAGCTTATTCTATCATATATTAGCCGCTCCTATGCTACCTTATCCAATTCTATCTTACCTTTAGCCATTGCTATCCTACCTTATTCTATTCTATCATATCTTAGCCGTTCATACGCTACCTTATTCTATTCCATCCTATCTTACCCATTCTAATCCTACCACATGCTATTCTATCTTATAATTGGCATTCCTATCCTACCTTATCCTATTCTATTATATCTTAGCCGTTCCTCTCCTATCTTATCCTATACTACACATTCTTATCCTACCACATCCTATCCTATCTTACCTTAGCCATTCCTATCCTATCTTGGCCTATTCTATCATATCTTAGCCATTTTTATCCTACCTTATCTTATTCTATCTCATATTAGCCGTTCCTATACTACCATATCCTATCATATCTTTGCCATTTTCATCCTACCACATCCTATTCTATCTTCGCGTACCCATTGCTATCCTACCTAATAATATCTTAGCCATGCCTGTCTTATACGTTTCTATCATACCTCAGCTGTTCCTATCATACCTCATCCTATTCTATCTTATATTACTCTTTCCTAACCAGCTTATTCTTTTATATCTTAGCCGTTCCTATGCTACCTTATCCTATTCTATCTTACCTTAGCCATTCCTATGCTACCTTCTCCTATTCTATCTTACCTTTATCCATTCCTGTCCTACCTTATCCTATCCTATAATATCTTAGCCGTTCATATGCTACCACATCCTATTCTATCATACCTTAGCCATTCCTATCCTACCTTATCTTATTCTGTCTTATATTAGCCGTTCCAAACCAGCTTATTCTCTCATATCTTAACCGTTCCCATACTACCTTATCCTATTTTATCATATCTTAGCCATTCTTATCCTACCACATCCTACTCTCTTACCTTATCCGTTGCTATCCTACCAAATGCTATCTTAGCCGTTCCTATCCCATCCGATTATGTCATACCTTAGCCGTTCCTAACCTACTTTATCCTATCTTACACATTCTTATCCTACCACATCCTATTATATCTTGCCCAAGTCATTCCAATCCTACCTTATACTATTCTATCTCATATTACTCTATCCTAACCAGCTTATTCTATCATATATTAGCCGCTCCTATGCTACCTTATCCAATTCTATCTTACCTTTAGCCATTCCTATCCTACCTTATCTTATTCTGTCTTATATTAGCCGTTCCAAACCAGCTTATTCCCTCATATCTTAGCCGTTCCTATACTACCTTATCCTATTTTATCATATCTTAGCCATTCTTATCCTACCACATCCTACTCTATCTTACCTTACCCGTTGCAATCGTACCAAATGCTATCTTAGCCGTTCCTATCTTATCCGATTATATCATACCTTAGCCGTTCCTAACCTACCTTATCCTATCTTACACATTCTTATCCTACCACATCCTATTCTATCTTGCGCTAGTCATTACAATCCTACCTTATACTATTCTATCTCATATTATTCTTTGCTAACCAGCTTATTCTATCATATCTAAGCCATTCCTATGCTACCTTATCCAATTCTATCTTACCTTTAGCCATTGCTATCCTACCTTATTCTATTCTATCATATCTTAGCCGTTCATATGCTACCTTATTCTAATCCATCCGATCTTACCCATTCTAATCCTACCACATGTAATTCTATCTTACAATTGGCATTCCTATTCTACCTTATCCTATTCTTTTATATCTTAGCCGTTCCTAACCTATCTTATCCTATCCTACACATTCTTATCCTACCTCATCCTATCCTATCTTACCTTAACCATTCCTATCCTACCTTAGCATATTCTACCATATTTTACACGTTCCTTTCCTACCTCATCCTATTCCATCCTATCTTACCCATTCTAATCCTACCACATCCTATTCTATCTTACAATTGGCATTCCTATCCTACCTTATCCTATTCTATTATATCTTAGCCGTTCCTATCCTATCTTATCCTATCCTACACATTCTTATCCTACCACATCCCATCCTATCTTACCTTAACCATTCCTATCCTACCTTATCCTATTCTATCTTACCTTCGCCATTCCTATCCTATCTTGGCCTATTCTATCATACCTTAGCCATTTTTATCCTACCTTATCTTATTCTATCTCATATTAGCCGTTCCTATACCACCTTATCCTATCATATCTTTGCCATTTTCATCATACCATATCCTATTCTTTCTTAGCTTACCCGTTGCTATCCTACCTAATGCTATCTTAGCCGTTCCTATCTTATACGATTCTATCATCTCAGCTGTTCCAATCCTACGTTATATTATTTTATCTCATATTAGTCTTTCCTAACCAGCTTATTCTATAATATCTTAGCCGTTCCTATGCTACCTTATCCTGTTCTATCTTACCTTAGACATCCCTATGCTACCTTCTCCTATTCTATCTTACCTTTATCCATTCCTATCCTACCTTATCCTATCCTGTAATATCTTAGCCGTTCATATGCTACCACATCCTATTCTATCATACCTTAGCCATTCCTATCCTACCTTATCTTATTCTGTCTTATATTAGCCGTTCCAAACCAGCTTATTCCCTCATATCTTAGCCGTTCCTATACTACCTTATCCTATTTTATCATATCTTAGCCATTCTTATCCTACCACATCCTACTCTATCTTACCTTACCCGTTGCAATCGTACCAAATGCTATCTTAGCCGTTCCTATCTTATCCGATTATATCATACCTTAGCCGTTCCTAACCTACCTTATCCTATCTTACACATTCTTATCCTACCACATCCTATTCTATCTTGCGCTAGTCATTACAATCCTACCTTATACTATTCTATCTCATATTACTCTTTCCTAACCAGCTTATTCTATCATATCTTAGCCGTTCCTATGCTACCTTATCCTATATTATCATATCTTAGCCATTCTTATCCTACCACATCCTACTCTATCTTACTTTACCCGTTGCTATCCTACCAAATGCTATGTTAGCTGTTCCTATCTAATCCGATTATATCATTCCTTAGCCATTCCTAACCTACCTTATCCTATTTTATCATATCTTAGCCATTCTTATCCTACCACATCCTACTCTATATTACCTTACCCGTTGCAATCGTACCAAATGCTATCTTAGCCGTTCCTATCTTATCCGATTATATCATACCTTAGCCGTTCCTATCCTATCTTATCCTATACTACACATTCTTATCCTACCACATCCTATTCTATCTTGCCCTAGTCATTCCAATCCTACCTTATACTATTCTATCTCATATTACTCTATCCTAACCAGCTTATTCTATCATATATTAGCCGCTCCTATGCTACCTTATCCAATTCTATCTTACCTTTAGCCATTCCTATCCTACCTTATCTTATTCTGTCTTATATTAGCCGTTCCAAACCAGCTTATTCCCTCATATCTTAGCCGTTCCTATACTACCTTATCCTATTTTATCATATCTTAGCCATTCTTATCCTACCACATCCTACTCTATCTTACCTTACCCGTTGCAATCGTACCAAATGCTATCTTAGCCGTTCCTATCTTATCCGATTATATCATACCTTAGCCGTTCCTAACCTACCTTATCCTATCTTACACATTCTTATCCTACCACATCCTATTCTATCTTGCGCTAGTCATTACAATCCTACCTTATACTATTCTATCTCATATTACTCTTTCCTAACCAGCTTATTCTATCATATCTTAGCCGTTCCTATGCTACCTTATCCTATATTATCATATCTTAGCCATTCTTATCCTACCACATCCTACTCTATCTTACTTTACCCGTTGCTATCCTACCAAATGCTATCTTAGCTGTTCCTATCTAATCCGATTATATCATTCCTTAGCCATTCCTAACCTACCTTATCCTATTTTATCATATCTTAGCCATTCTTATCCTACCACATCCTACTCTATCTTACCTTACCCGTTGCAATCGTACCAAATGCTATCTTAGCCGTTCCTATCTTATCCGATTATATCATACCTTAGCCGTTCCTATCCTATCTTATCCTATACTACACATTCTTATCCTACCACATCCTATTCTATCTTGCCCTAGTCATTCCAATCCTACCTTATACTATTCTATCTCATATTACTCTATCCTAACCAGCTTATTCTATCATATATTAGCCGCTCCTATGCTACCTTATCCAATTCCATCTTACCTTTAGCCATTGCTATCCTACCTTATTCTATTCTATCATATCTTAGCCGTTCATATGCTACCTTATTCTATTCCATCCTATCTTACCCATTCTAATCCTACCACATGCTATTCTATCTTACAATTGGCATTCCTATTCTACCTTGTCCTATTCTTTTATATCTTAGCCGTTCATATCCTATCTTATCCTATACTACACATTCTTATCCTACCACATCCTATTCTATCTTGCCCTAATCATTCCAATCCTACCTTATACTATTCTATCTCATATTACTCTATCCTAACCAGCTTATTCTATCATATATTAGCCGCTCCTATGCTACCTTATCCAATTCTATCTTACCTTTAGCCATTGCTATCCTACCTTATTCTATTCTATCATATCTTAGCCGTTCATATGCTACCTTATTCTATTCCATCCTATCTTACCCATTCTAATCCTACCACATGCTATTCTATCTTACAATTGGCATTCCTATTCTACCTTATCCTATTCTTTTATATCTTAGCCGTTCCTATCCTATCTTATCCTATACTACACATTCTTATCCTACCACATCCTATCCTATCTTACCTTAACCATTCCTATCCTACCTTATACTATTCTATCTCATATTACTCTATCCTAACCAGCTTATTCTATCATATATTAGCCGCTCCTATGCTACCTTATCCAATTCTATCTTACCTTTAGCCATTGCTATCCTACCTTATTCTATTCTATCATATCTTAGCCGTTCATATGCTACCTTATTCTATTCCATCCTATCTTACCCATTCTAATCCTACCACATGCTATTCTATCTTATAATTGGCATTCCTATTCTACCTTATCCTATTCTTTTATATCTTAGCCGTTCATATCCAATCTTATCCTATACTACACATTCTTATCCTACCACATCCTATTCTATCTTGCCCTAATCATTCCAATCCTACCTTATGCTATTCTATCTCATATTACTCTATCCTAACCAGCTTATTCTATCATATATTAGCCGCTCCTATGCTACCTTATCCAATTCTATCTTACCTTTAGCCATTGCTATCCTACCTTATTCTATTCTATCATATCTTAGCCATTCATATGTTACCTTATTCTATTCCATCCTATCTTACCCATTCTAATCCTACCACATGCTATTCTATCTTACAATTGGCATTCCTATTCTACCTTATCCTATTCTTTTATATTTTAGCCGTTCCTATCCTATCTTATCCTATCTTACACATTCTTATCCTACCACATCCTATTCTATCTTACCCTACCCGTTGCTATCCTACCTAATGCCATCTTAGCCGTTACTATCTTATCCGATTCTACCATACCTTAGCCGTTCACATACTACCTTATCCTATCTTACACATTCTTATCCTACCACATCCTATTCTATCTTACCTTAGTCATTCCTATCCTACCTTATACTATTCTATTTATATTACTCTTTCCTAACCAGCTTATTCTATCATATCATAGCCATTCCTATATTACGTTATCCTATTCTATCTTACCTTAGCCATTCCTATCCTACCTTGCCCTATTATATCATATCTTAGCCATTCTTATCCTACCACATCCTATTCTATCTTACCTTAGCCATTCCTATCCTATCTTGGCCTATTCTATCATACCTTGGCCATTCTTATCCTGCCTCATCTTATTCTGTCTTATATTAGCCGTTCGAAACCAGCTTATTCTATCATATTTTAGCCGTACCTATCCTACCTTATGTTATTCCATCATACCTTAGCCGTTCCTATCATACCTTATCCTATTCTATCTTATATTGGCCATTCTAAACCAACTTATTGTATCATATCTTAGTCGTTCTTATAATACCTAATCCTTTTCTATCTTATTTTAGCAGTTCCAAACCAGCTTATTGTATAATATCTTAGCTGTTCCTATTCTGCCTTATCCTATTCTATCTTGCCTTAGCCATTCCGATTGTACCTTAAACCATTCTATTATATCTTAACCATTCTTATCCCACCACATCCTATTCTATCTTACCTTACCCGTTCCTATCTTACCTGACCCTATATTATCTTAGCCGTTCCTAACCTACCTTATCCAAATCTATCATATCTTAACCATTCTTAACCTAACACATCCTATTCTATCTTACAATTGGCATTCCTATCCTACCTTATCCTATTCTATTATATCTCAGCCGTTCCTATCCTATCTTTTCCTATCCTACACATTCTTATCCTACAGCATCCTATCCTATCTTACCTTAACCATTCCTATCCTACCTTAAACTATTCTATTATCCCTTAGCCATTCCTAACCTACCTTATCCTATCTTATACATTCTTATCCTACCACATCCTATTCTATCTTGCCCTAGTCATTCCAATCCTAACTTATACTATTCTATCTCATATTACTCTTTCCTAACCAGCTTATTCTATCATATCTTAGCCGTTCCTATGCTACCTTATCCTATTCTATCTTACCTTTAGCCATTGCTATCCTACCTTATTCTATTCTATCATATCTTACCCGTTCCTTTCCTACCTTATCCAATTCCATTCTATCTTACCCATTCTAATCCTACCACATGCTATTCTATCTTACAATTGGCATTCCTATCCTACCTTATCCTATTCTATTATATCTTACCCGTTCCTATCCTATCTTATCCAATCCTACACATTCTTATCCTACCACATCCTATCCTATCTTACTTTAACCATTCCTATCCTACCTTATCCTATTCTATCTTACCTTAGCCATTCCTATCCTATCTTGGCCTTTTCTATTATACCTTAGCCATTTTTATCCTACCATAACTTATTCTATCTTATATTAGCCGTTCCTATACTACCTTATCCTATCATATCTTTGCCATTTTCATCCTACCACATCCTATTCTATCTTAGCGTACCCACTGCTATCCTACCTAATGCTATCTTAGCCGTTCCTATCTTATACAATTCTATCATACCTCAACTGTTCCAATCGTACCTTATCCTATTCTATCTTATATTACTCTTTCCTAACCAGCTTATTCTATCATATCTTAGCCGTTCCTATGCTACCTTATCCTATTCTATCTTACCTTAGCCATTCCTATGCTACCTTCTCCTATTCTATCTTACCTTTATCCATTCCTATCCTACCTTATCCTATCCTATAATATCTTAGCCGTTCATATGCTACCACATCCTATTCTATCATACCTTAGCCATTCCTATCCTACCTTATCTTATTCTGTCTTATATTAGCCGTTCCAAACCAGCTCATTCCCTCATATCTTAACCGTTCCTATACAACCTTATCCTATTTTATCATATCTTAGCCATTCTTATCCTACCACATCCTACTCTCTTACCTTACCCGTTGCTATCCTACCAAATGCTATCTTAGCCGTTCCTATCTCATCCGATTATATCATACCTTAGCCGTTCCTAACCTACTTCATCCTATCTTACACATTCTTATCCTACCACATCCTATTATATCTTGCCCTAGTCATTCCAATCCTACCTTATACTATTCTATCTCATATTATTCTTTCCTAACCAGCTTATTCTATCATATCTTAGCCGTTCCTATGCTACCTTATCCTATTCTATCTTACCTTTAGCCATTGCTATCCTACCTTATTCTATTCTATCATATCTTAGCCGTTCATATGCTACCTTATTCTATTCCATCCTATCTTAACCATTCTAATCCTACCACATCCTATTCTATTTTACAATTGGCATTCCTATCCTACCTTATACTATTCTATCCGATTCTATATCACATCCTATTCTATCTTACCTTAGCCATTCCTATCCTATCTTGGCCTATTCTATCATACCTTGGCCATTCTTATCCTGCCTCATCTTATTCTGTCTTATATTAGCCGTTCGAAACCAGCTTATTCTATCATATTTTAGCCATACCTATCCTACCTTATGTTATTCCATCATACCTTAGCCGTTCCTATCATACCTTATCCTATTCTATCTTATATTGGCCATTCTAAACCAACTTATTGTATCATATCTTAGTCGTTCCTATACTACCTAATCCTTTTCTATCTTATATTAGCAGTTCCAAACCAGCTTATTGTATAATATCTTAGCTGTTCCTATTCTGCCTTATCCTATTCTATCTTGCCTTAGCCATTCCGATTGTACCTTAAACCATTCTATTATATCTTAACCATTCTTATCCCACCACATCCTATTCTATCTTACCTTACCCGTTCCTATCTTACCTAACCCTATATTATCTTAGCCGTTCCTAACCTACCTTATCCAAATCTATCATATCTTAGCCATTCTTAACCTAACACATCCTATTCTATCATACCTTAGCCATTTATGTCCTAGCTTATCCTATTCTGTCATACCTTAGTCGTTCCTATCCTACCTTATCCAAATCTATCATACCTTAGCCATTCCTATCCTACCTAATCCTATTCAATCATACCTTAGTCGTTCCTATCCTACCTTATCCAAATCTATCATACCTTAGCCGTTCCTATCCTACCTTATCCTATTCTATCTTATATTAGCAGTTCCAAACCAGCATAATGTATCATATCTTAGTCATTCCTATTCTACCTTATACTATTCTATCCTATCTTACCCATTCCTATCCTACACTATCCTATTCTATTATATCTTAGGTATTCCTATCCTGCCTTGTCTTATTCTATCATATCTTACCAATTCTTATCCTACCACATCATATTCTATCTTACCTTAGCCATTCCTATCCTACCTTATCCTATTCTAACTTATATTATCCATTCCAACCCAACTTATTGTATCACATCTTAGACGTTCCTATCCTACATTATCCTATGCTATCATATCTTACCCATTCCTATCCTACCACATCCTATTCTATCTTACCTTAGCCATTCTTATCTTACCTTATCCTAAGCTATCATATCTTTGCTGTTCCTATCCTACCTTATCCTATTCTATCCTATCTTACCCATTCATATCCTACCACATCCTATTCCATCTTACCATCGGCATTCCTATCCTACCTTATCCTATTCAATCATATCTTAGCCATTACTATCCTACCGTATCCTATTCTATCCTGTTTTAGCCGTATCTTTCCTACCTTATCCTATTCTATCCTATCTTAGCCGTTCCTATCTTACCTTATCCTATTCTGTCATATCTTAGCCATTCTTATCCCACCACATCCTACTCTGTCTTACCTTAGCCGTTCCTATCCTAACTTATTGTATTCTGTCTTATGTTAGCCGTTCCTGAGGGTGTTTTTTTAATTTCTATATGACATAAAGTCACAGACTTATTTAAATGGTTTGGCAAAATTTCTGTCAGATCCCGCTGCTGGGATCAGCAACTCCAGAGGGTTAAGATGTATGATTACTGTTACCCTCAGGATGACCACAGGCACAGCTACAAAACACATAAATAACAGAGTCGTATCCCAGGCTTGGCAATGTTTATTGACACAAAACCTTTAAGGAAATAAAAAAGTAACAGAAATACACAGGCAAAACAGTAATGGCAACTCTTAAAGACATATGCACACAATTAATACCATAGCCATGATACACATGAATTTAGAATAATTATATACACAATGTATATACATGAATCCTACCTGGATTTCAGTATAAACCCAGACACACACCCCTTCCACCTGGCAACAAGTCTAAAAGAAATCGGTTGTTATTACAAACAAAACACACGTCGCCACTGCCGCCACGTGTTAAAGAAATGCCAAAGGAAGACCAGACCACGCCCCCTACCACCGGCTTCCCACGGCTTTTATCCTCACTGATGCCAGCCAGTATAATTTCAAGAGCAGAAACAGCTGAGCAATGTCAGAAACTTTATTACGGAGGCTACCATGGTAACTGCGTAAACAACCTACCTACCTAACCCTGCACAATACAGAGTGCTTGGACTTACGGAACGCTGCCGTAGTAACCCTACAAACCAGTCGCTCGTATACCGCAGCCCAACACGTGACCTGTGAGTGACATAGTCCACGTCACTCACCGGTTACACTCTTATGTTAGCCATTCCTATCCTATCTCATCCTATTCTGTCTTCACCAAACCTATCCTAAAATAAAATAGGATAACACAGGTTGAGATAAGATAAAACAAGAGCTTTGCAATATGTAACCATTCTTTCTAGGCTCGGGAGGAGGATGATTGCTATTTCCTTATCTTATTTATTTATTTTGACCTGTAACCTTTTATGTAATTAATAGTATAACAATAAACTATCTCCTCTCAAAGGATCAGACTGGTTCCATCTCTGTATAATCATTTCTAAACCGCTTTCCATTCTAGTCTGGGTTTCCGTATCCAACAAAAAGAAAGAATTAAATATATACGTATTATTACAGACCTCTCAAATAAAACAATACCAGGGCAAACCAAATAGTTATAACACATAATATCAAACAAATACTTTCACCCCACAAAAGATAACCTTGCTCATGAGCAGGCAAAACTTAGTCAAAGAAATATTTAAAAGAACAACATTGCTATATTGTCAGTCATTTCAGTCCAGTCAGTCCGCACCGCGGGGAAGTTGGTTTTATGTTCGATATTCGCTACATTTACTGACATTTAAACTGCAATATCTTCGGGATCATAACGGTAATAATTTTCAGATTACGCTCCAATTGACTGCACTAGTGCTGTTGTGGTGATTGGCATTGCACTTTCAAGACAGTCTCTAAGTTTTCGGGCAGTTCTGGGTGAGCAGAAGGATATTCGATCCCGTCTCGCTTTATATTTTTAATTCATATTGCTGGAGAATGTGGAGCTAAAAGTGTGAAATATTCTTCTAGTTTAACTTCACACGTGGAGCCTAATCTGAAAAGAATTACCGTCATGATCCCGAAGATATTGCAGTTTAGATGACAGTAATTGTAGCGAAAATCGAACATAAAACCAACTTTACCGCGATCAGTCAGCAAAGCTTTCCTCCGACTGTTCTTTTTCTTTTCTTATCTGAAATTTAACGGAGGGCGCTCGGCTCCGGTGCAGATCCTGGCAGGGTGCGTGTGACCGTACTCCTCTCTGAGTAAACGTCCACTGATGTCGAACAGGATTTCAGCAATCATAAAAAAACCAACCGGCACGTCGCAGATTGCATAATCATTAAACCATACATATAGTTTTATCAATTATGTCATAACCACAATATCCTCGATATAATTTGGTTTCAGGGCTTCACACACTATCACACAGTATTAACCTGGGCTACGAACATATAAAAGGAAAATATGGGAAGGGAATATGGCGCAGTAGAAAAATAAAACATATCCCTTTTCCCCATTTACACATAACGAAATCACATTGCAGGAACATGTACATATCGATGACACATTATAACATCCAAGGTTTACATAATCTCAATCGGCAAACTAAAGCATTGCTTTTTTTCCCTTTCTTTTTATATTCCGCCATAGCACAAACTACATTTTCCCTTAACTCAGTCCCGTAACACTCACCGAAAGAGTAGAACACGGCTTGTCCGTCTCATCCGTCTTCTTGATCACATCGTTCGCCAGTGCTGACGTTCTCCACCTTCTCGCTGCTGTTCTTTTCTACGGCCTCATTTTTTTCTAAATGGGTGTCAGATTTCTTAGCTGTTATTTTAATTTTAATCTTAAGTACTCTCATTTCTTTGCTCTCCATTTTTAAGATATTAAATCTCTTCAAACTACAGCCACTCGCCAAGATGCTCGAAAGACGTTTGAGAAGATAAGTACATGTGATTCAAAAGTAATCAAGCTGTTGTCATGGACGCCCATTCCAACCATAACAGACAATGCGATTCTATGCAGCTCATCGGCGACTTTCGGCCGCGTTCGGCTTCGACTGACCGGTCGTAGGTTCGATTCGGCCATAAGCAGGTTGCCAACTCTGACGCATCTGGCGCGAGACTCGCGCTTTCAGACTGAAACGCTCACAGCAATAATTCTTATGGACCTAAAATTGGCTACACCAAAAGCGTTGGGGCAGTTTGCAAACCCTACATATTATTTACAAGGTAATAAAACTATTATATACATGTAAGTACGTGTGTAGTAGACTTGTCTTGAAATGAAAATCTCATGCCAACTGTCATGCCCTGCTCGTCGGCTCCTCGTGTGTGCCACGCCCCCGGATTACCCACGTGTTCTTTCTCGATTTGTACCCAGCTGTGTCTGATTATTTTCAATCAGTCCTGTGTATTTCAGTCCGTGTCTTACCTGAGTCCTTCGTCCGTCATTGATGTCAGTAGCCGTCCTATGTTTCCTGTCCCGGATCTTCCTAATTAAACTCCCGTTTACCCTGCTTACACCTGCTTGCCTGCTCTTTGCTCGCTCGCCTTTCCAGCGCGTTCGCCCACTTCCGGAGCGTCCCGTGACACAAACCAGCTGACCAAATTCGGTGCTATATTATGTATGCAAGAATTATCACATGCAGGGCGCACATAACTGGTATGCAAGTACTCATTCGCTGTCTAAAGCTATACGCGCTGCAATGTTTTGTAGCAGCGCAAATGCGTATTTATTTTATGTGCATTCGCGCTGTTATGACAAGAAATCACTGTGCATTCTAGCCTTCATGCCGCGAAAGAAGTACAAATTAGCCCCATTAATGTTAAAATGCACGGTAATTTTTTGCCATAACAGCGTAAATGCGCATAAAATACATGCGAATTTGCGCTGCTACAGCAAGGAATTGCCGCGCGTTCACGGAGAATGCATACTTGCGTACCATACAGTTATGTGCGGTCCTGACCATATGTATAGTAGGCATATCTTCTACAATAAATTATATATTTAAGTCGTATTGTTTGGCGTTTTTAAATCTTTTAATCATAATTTTCTTCGTTCTTTCCTGCCGACAGTTGGGGCAGAGACTGTCATACACTCATGTACTAATGTTACTAATGTAACATTCACAGCCAGACGCTGCGCAACAGTGAAACATTTATACATGTGAGAAAAGGTTTTCTGTGTGTCCATTAATTCCTACATTGAGTTTTAATCCCGTTTACATGAAAAGCTGTAGTTATATTGCCCCCAGAATTCCAAATTTCTATTTGCAGCAAACTGATAAACCGAATAAGCCCAGGACATTGGAAAATACTTGAACAACATGGTAAAGTGGGTTTCAGCATTTTCTATTGTTACATTTGTATTAGAATTGTAACAAATGTCTTCGTTAGTATTGCATTGTATTTTGCCGGATGTTCCTCAACAGATTGGTTCTGTGGACTGTGGTGTGTTCATGTTGATTGTTGTCACAGATCGAGGAAGTAGGAAGCCGGAGAATTGGGAAACAAGGGATTTATTGGGGAAACCAGCTAGGAACACGGGGCAATACAGGTAGCGACTTCAATGACTGGACTGGGGAAACATACTTTGATACGGAATTAAATACATAGGACTGATAGATGTGTGATAGATGATAACCTAGTCTATATATGCTTGATAAATGACACTCAGTTTTTCATCAGCTGCTTTCAGTCTCCATGGATAGACCAAATGTAAAATGGAAGTTTTTAGAACTGCTTCATGAAGAACAGCGTGAGCAGTATGAGGGTACTCAGCTGATTGTGGTTGGGAGCTGTGGCCTTCAAACCCTATATAATGCCAGCAAATGTGGTCTCTCCATATGGCAGATAGAGGAAGTTTGAAAGCCATTTGTATTCTCTTCCATAGTGTGCCAGCAAGGAGAGAGGACTTCACTGCTTTTACTATCCATCCATCCATCCATCCATCCATCCATCATCTTCCGCTTAATCCGGGGTCCCTCCCGAATGACTGAGCTCCTCACCCTGTCTCTAAGGGAGAGCCTAGCCACCCTGCGGAGGAAACTCATTTCGGCCGCTTGCACCCGCGATCTCGTTCTTTCGGTCACTACCCATAGCTCATGACCATAGGTGAGGGTAGGAACGTAGATCGACTGGTAAATCGAGAGCTTTGCCTTTTAGCTCAGCTCTCTCTTCACCATGACAGACCGATGCAGCGCCCGCATGACTGCTGACGCCGCACCGATCAACCTGTTGATCTCCCGTTCCATCGTTCCCCCACTCTTGAACAAGATCCCGAGATACTTAAACTCCTCCACTTTTTTTTAAACTCCACTCCTGCTTTTACTAAATCTGCAAAATTTCCACTTGCATCCTGTAGCCACCAATGGCTTGAAAACTTACCAGTAGCAGAGAGAGCCCTGGAGGTGTGGCCGTCTCTGACCATGTACCTGGATGCAGTCAGAATGAGGAAGCTACCAAATCCAGGAACTGCATTGTGTGACACCCTTGAAGCTGCTCAGACAGACCCCCTCATCTTCGCAAAGCTACATTTCTACATAGCCATCATCAGGACCTTCACTCCTTTCTTGACAAGATATCAAACTGATGAACCAGTGATGCCATTCTTAGCCACAGACTTGGCTGAGTTGATGAAGGTAATATCCTAGCATTGGACAGGTTGATGTTGCAAATTTATTTCAGTGTGTGTACATTTCTCCCTGAACATAACCTGTCTTCAGGTTAGTGTTTTACCTTTTATCTAATCATGATTAATATCTGATTAATATGAATGATTTATTAATTATATACAGATACTCACACCCACACATCCTTCCATCCATCCATTTTCCAAACCACTTATCCTACTGGGTCACGGGGGTTCGGAGCCTATCCCGGAAGCAATGGGCACGAGGCAGGGAACAACCCAGGATGGGGGGCCAGCCCATCGCAGGGCATACTCACACACCAGTCACTCATATACGCACACCTACGGGCAATTTAGCAAGTCCAATTAGCCTCAGCATGTTTTTGGACTGTGGCAGGAAACCGGAGTACCCGGAGGAAACCCCACGACGACATGGGGAGAACATGCAAACTCCACACACATGTGACCCAGGCGGAGACTCGAACCCGGGTCCCAGAGGTGTGAGGCAACAGTGCTAACCACTGCACCACCATGCCGCCCCAGGGTGCACCTTGACATGAGAAATTACAATGGGAAGCAAATGGTAGAGGAGCTGGACAGTAGTGGTTACATCACCAATGACAAGTCCCCTCCCACCAGGATCAGCAGCGACCATATGCTGAGACACCGGGGCACTAAAGGGCTTTGAGTCCCAGGGAGCAGACATAAATACTCATCTACTGTAAGCTGCTTTGGATCAAAGCATCAGATAAATGTAAAAGCATTAATAAGATATTCCTACAGAGCAATTTCTAATAGACATGGCAGTGCCCTAACCTCTCATGTAATAAACCCCTTGGCATCATCTGCTGCCTCATTCAGCCTAATCCAATAGTCCAGAGGATCCTCCCTAGCATCTGACTTGGTTGAACAAAAATCTGCTGGAGGCATCCCAGAATGCACAGTCAAATAAGAATACTGCTTCAGGATACTAAGGACTGCATCCACATCTCCAGTGGCAGTGACAGTATCATTACTATGCAGCCATGCTCTGACCACATCTCTGGCACATCCCATCAGTCTGCTTGTGCCTGCAGTAGGAATGGGTGAACCTAAGCATTCAGAGGTTTCCCCAGCAGGTAGACTATTTGGCATCTTAGAGAGGACACTGAGGTAGAGATTGGTATACAACTTCACAATATTATTCTTAATCTGCCAGATTTGGATTATCCCCTCTGTCAGAAATCTTGCAGGCAGAGCCCACTTGCAGCAGAGCTGAGAGGTAGGGCTACATGTTAAACTAAGACTAGAGGTATGTATCAGACCAGCTCTCCCTAGCTTTCTGCTTGCTAATATTCGATCTCTCGAAAATAATATGGATGAACTTGGGACTAGGATTAAGAATTAAAAACTGCTGTGCGCTGATTTTCACTGAAACATAGCTGTAGGACAATATTGTAGAAGCAGCTGTCCGGCTACAGACTCACTCCATTCATCACAGGGACTGCACAGTAGTATCTGGCAAACTCAGTAGGGGGGGGGGGGAATCTGCATTTACATCAACAACCAGTGGTACTCAGACTGTCACTTTTCAAGTGATGTAAACACTGTTCAATTGATGTGGAGCACTGAATGCTGAAATGCGGACAATTTTATTGGCCTAGGAAGTTTAACGCTGCTTTCATTCTGCCTGTTTACATTCCTCCACATGCAAACTGCACGGCAGCATTGGGCACATTGAATGAGGCTATAAGCGCACAAGAAAACAAACATAATGATACAGTGTTTACAGTAACTGGTGATTTTAATCATTGTAACTTAGGGACTGTGATACCAGCATACCAACAACACCTTACATTTCCTACATGGGAAAAAAACATACATGTATAGCAATGTGAAGGAGGCGTACAAGGTTGTACCTGGTCCCCACTTTGGACGGTCTCCATTCCTCTACCCAGCATACAGACAGCTCCTCAAACAAGCCCGAACTGTGATGTGATTTTATGTGGCCTACCACTTCATGGCTGATTTGCTGTTGTTCCCAGTTTTTCCACTTTGGTAAAATACAACTAACAGTTCAGTGTGGAATATTTAGTAGCTAGGAAATCTCACAGATGGACTTATTGCACAGGTGGCATCCTATCGCAGTACCATGCTTGAATTCACTAACCTGACTGAATTCACAGTGTGTGTGTGTGTGTATATATATATATATATATATATATATATATATATATATATATAAAGTCACGATCTGGGGCGAGCAGAGCAGCGGTGATCGTGCGGGCAGGCGTGCAAAGACTAGGTGAGACGGACAAAATCGGGCAAACTACGGGTTTAATTTGGGAACTGGGACCATAGAACAACACGAAACCACACCATAACCACAAGAGATCCACAATGACGGTGTAAGGACATAAAACTTATAGGTCCTGCAGGCCCCAACTCTGATCAGCCTGCATCAGTCTATTTCAGAACTCCAAGAAAAGGATCCACTGGCCCAGGCAAGATTGGACTCCACGCATCAAACCATCCCTTTTAAGGAAGGCAAAGCCCTGCCGGCTCCTGAGAATAACTGGAGCAATACAGAAAAAGCAAGACCTTTCACCCCCTGGAGTGGCCGGAGTTCCACAGTCAATCCACAGCAACAACAGCTGTCAGTCCCCAGACACAGACACCTTTTCCACTAGAAATAGGATAACTCACCACACATAGATGTTAGGGACAAATACACGCATGTTTGGTCTCGTTTGAATAGGCATGAGACGGCGAGTGTTATACACTCAGATTTAAGGCAGTATAGTTTTCCCTAAGAGAACTATAGAAACTTCGGCTAAACCCACCAAACTGAGAGAGCCTCTCACATGGCAGAACAAGGGAATTACGACCACCCCCTAAAGTGATCTGATTGGCTGAGGACTTGAGAACCAAGGCCAACAATGCCCCTAAAATTAACCGTTGACCGAAATTGGTCAGTCTTCAGAGACATGCCATCACCTGGTTTGGATACTTAAGGAAGGGCCTCAGAAGGATTCGGGGAGTTACTCTGTAATCAGAGCTCCCACAGAGAACTGCGTGAAAGTCCATCTGTAGTCAGATACTTTCCGCAGAACTTTGTGCACTCTCAGCTGAGGAATGTGATTGTTTAATATTGTATTTGTCCAAATGTATTTACAAGTATGTGGCCACATGTCAATAATTATATATTGTAATATGTTTAATAAATGTTGTCTTGATTACTTCATGACTGTCTGATTTGCTAACTTCTTTATAAACTTTCCAGATTGGGCTTCTATCCTGATTAGGACTAAAGTGGTAAATACTATCTTGCAGCCTCTGGGTTAAATCCCCTTTATCCGGGTCCCAAACTCGACTGCCCAAGTTAAGTTAGGTGGATACCAAAACCGCACCTCTGGAGTTCGCACACGCTCAGTTACGGGCCGACTTAACCTCTGAGGTCAACACATGCTGA
Organism: Brienomyrus brachyistius; assembly: GCF_023856365.1. NCBI lineage: Eukaryota > Metazoa > Chordata > Actinopteri > Osteoglossiformes > Mormyridae > Brienomyrus > Brienomyrus brachyistius. The sequence continues at coordinate 56,811 of NW_026042359.1, read as the reverse complement.
TGAAAGGTACCGGTCTACCCTCTGAGGGGCGTACACACTATGTTCCTAGGCACCGGGCATAGTCCCTGAGACGCTCACATGGTAAGACAATGGGCGGCATCGGCGGAGTCCCTGAGACGAGCCCAAAGTAAAACCTCGTACAAACTACTGCAACAAAAGGTGCGCCGTCACAGCCGCTGAGGTTGACACATGTTATGATATGGGCTGCCCCCGGCTGAGCCTCTGAGGTGAACGTACGTGTGGTTCGGGTAAACATCGGCTTAATCTCCGAGGCACCCACATGCTCAGTAATTGGCAGACACTGGGCCTTTGGGGAATTATATAGGTCGAGGGACCCGAATAATCAGAGGCTGACATTGTCTTAAATGGTGGCGATTTCCGTGCATCTAAGACAAACCCTGTGGAACAAGCCCACGGATCGCCCTGTCGGCCGAGGCGAATCTGGTGCACTCCTTCGTCAGGGGTAAAATAGAGTTGGTAATCTAAAGGAGAGTCTCGAAGTAATCCGAACAACATAAACGTCATGACTACAATATACTGAAATAAGGTCATTAATAAAATGGAGTCAGATATGTGTCTAAAAGAATATCTTGTATATTAAAAAGGGTAAGTAATTCCCAGGAGCGCTTGGAAGGACCAACACGCATTCACAGCCTTCGGCTGCGCCATTGGATTCCGCCATTGGGCCAGTGGGCGGCTCCCTACAACGGACAAGGGGAACAGGTAAGACCATGACTTAAATAGGACGTGACTAATCAAAATAAGCAGACCCAGATGGAGACGATCAGGGAAGCACACGTGGGTAATCAGGGGGTGTGGCACACGAGGAGCCGACGAGCCGGGTCATGACATATATATAGGGCGGCATGGTGGTGCAGTGGTTAGCACTGTTGCCTCGCACCTCTAGGACCCAGGTTCGAGTCTCTGCCTGTGTCACATGTGTGCGGAGTTTGCATGTTCTCCCCATGTCGTCGTGGGGTTTTCTCCAGGTACTCTGGTGTGTGTATATATATATATAGTAAAATTGAGTTTTTTACACTTTTGCAGTTTTATTTCATAATTGAACTTTATAAGAAATTAAGTACCATTCAATAATAATGAACACTAAGTAAATATTAATAATTGATGTGTTATTGATCCCTGTGGGTGAATTGCTTTACACCTCTACCACTCTGTAGGTCAGAGCAAGCTGGTTGTGAAGGGTAGTTAGCTGTTGTAGCACCCAAAGAACTGGGACTTACGGGCCTAGTACTAACAGAACTTAATTTGTTGCAGTTCTGTATGACAAATGTATATGTTTTGTGTCCTGTGGAGAAATCATAAATACCCATTTTAGCAGGTGTGATTTTGCGTTGAACAGGTAACGTTACGTTGAGACCACCCTGGAACCTGGAACCAGGAACTAGGGGCCTCATTTATAAAGACTGTATGTGAGCAAAATAACCATGAAACATTTGCACAAACATTTATAGAAAAAAAGAAAAGATACCGTGAAATAGTTTACACATTTTGAAATGGTGCAGTGCAACTGTAGGAACATTTTGGACAAAACATTAAAGAACAACATGCGGTCTGATAAAAATGAGCATCTTATTCATTTGTTAATACTGCTGCAGCGTTCTCTGCATTCTCACCACTGCTCCACATCATACTTCACTCTGCCACATATCACTTTACTACCCCATGTTGAATGTTGCATTGTATGAGCATCATTTTATCCTGTGGATTATGGAGTTATCTTTTAACTAGTTAAGTTGTGAAACTGTACCATAACCACTGTCGCTCTTATTTTAACTGATGAAAAATATATTAATTTGAAATCTCTCCTATGTCGCATCCTTTCATGATGTGATTATTGCATTCGTGCCGAGCAATGTTACGATATACAATGCAATCCTCACCCCCCAGCCGGGGAAAATTCAGTCCCCCCCCATCCGACGCCGCAGACTTCATCAAACTGTAGCAGAGCAGGTAATAGTCATTCATAAATGATTAGATTCATAAACAATTAGCCTTATTTCCTTAGAAACAGATTAGATCTGAACCCAAAACTACCCGGTACCCTCAGCATCTTAATCTTCAACCTGCTCTTCACTCTCTGCCCCTTTTTGAATGATTTGAGGTCAGCACGCCAGGGGGCGCTAGGCAGCCACTTGGGCGTCTTCTCCCAGCCTATACTAACTTCGGTTTTTGTTCTTTGAAACTAAAGAAAACTGGAAAATAGTAAAATGCTTTTTTCAGCTTTTGCCATCTGGCCTGGTCATTTAGAAAAGGGCACAACCTTATTAAAAGACACACTTTATTTTTGTGAAAACAATTTGATGAACACAAAAATATGGACACGATTACAGGGCTGGATTAAAACATGAACAAGAGTGGCTTCTGTACTGGAACTGAGACTAGCGTTGCAGTGGGGTGTGGAATGTTCTGTCCTGCCTTTGAGTTAATGTCCAGCAGCGCTTTGGATTCCTGCAGACACCCAGTCCATGGTGAGGAAGCACATACTCATCACCATAACTTCTTTTTCTGCAGAGTAGCTCTCCTCACACTCGAGTTCAAAACCAAAAAAGTCCATCCCATCACCAGGTATGGCTGACTTTGTGTGCCCATTGGCAGTTTCTTCTGCTACAGGAGCAACTGTGTCACACTCTGCTATCAGAAGCTCCTTCAGTTCCTGTTTCCTACACTCATCCCTTAACCATCGGAGTTCGAATTCTGGACAACTGACAGCAGCAAGAAGTGCACATATGCAAAACGAGTCTGGATAGCCTGAAGAGAACAAAAAATGTATTGTAGCTGTACAATTAGACATGTTTATTTTGTTATTTTACTATTTAGGCTACAGTGCAGGCTATTTACTATAGTCCGATAATCTGCCTTTTATGGGATGAACAATATACAGTATAATAAGTATTGTTGTGATCTACTCAAACTAGTATTTTGATTTTGAATTAGCTTCCATCGTTGCATATTCTCTATCCAGGTAGGCAGCAAATGTTTTTCTACGCGGTAGGCAAACGTGTAGAATAGATAATTTCTCAATTATGTGACAAAAGGAAGGAGAATCCACAGTGGAAATAAGTAGCATTCTGTCCACAATATACCCAGCCACAAGTTTGTTTAGGTCTTCTCCACTTATAGTTGGTGTTTGACAGGAGAAATCCAGCCTGCTGCTTGGCAGGAGTGGGACATGTACTGGCATTGGGCTCATCAGTCGCTTCACCTGGTATTTTCTCCACTAATTTCACTGCGCAGTGCTGCCCTTTCAGATGTTGAATTTTTTGAAGTTGACAATGATTTCTTACCCCCACATAACGTACAACTCACAAAAATGTTCTTGCCTTTAGCCGAGATGAATTCCAGCTACTGAACACGTACTTCTCACTCGCCATGTTCACTTTGTTTTTGTTTGAGCTGGTTTCGCATGCATGTAGGTCTCCTGTAAATGACGTCGCATGTGCGACTGTTAAACAGACATCTGCCTGCCACTGTCAGGTTACTGTCAATTATTATTTCTGTTTTTACAATATAGATGTTAAAGCACTTGATTTTATTGGTAACGTAGCGGTAACGTAAAGTTACTTGAAAGTGTAACTGTAATGCAGTTATTAATTTTAAAATTATAATGCATTAAGTTACTACGTTACTAAAAAAGATTCAAATTACAGTAATGCCTTACTAAGTTACGCATTACTGCCCAGCACTGGTTTGCATATAGTTTAATGTTTATGTGCATGGTTGTCATTACAAACCTACAAGGCACCTTTGGCTATTTGGGTGTTCAGGTCTATGACAGCTGTACCTCATTCTTTGTATAAAAAATGTCTGATGCTCATCCAAGTATGAATTAACTTTCATGTATATGAAATGAGACATTTCATATATGTATATGAGACAATAAAAGGCAAATGTAACCATTATGTAAATATTTCAGGTATTTTACTGAAAGGTATATCACAGGATACAAAAAACAAACAGCACAGTTTATGTGACAAAATACGAAACATCATATGAAAGCTCACAGAGAAATGTCCGGTCAGGTGGCAGTCCAGGCTTTTGAGTTGAGTACAGACTTTCACTGTTGTTGGAGAAAGCGTCAGGCTTTCCACTCCAACTCTGCACACAGGACCAAACTACAGTACAGTATATGTTGGAGAAAGCGTCAGGCTTTCCACTCCAACTCTGCACACACCATTAATTACGAGACAACACACTTAAAGTTTTACTTGCGCAAGGGTAACCACACTCTCTGCATGCTAGGCTACAAAGGAATGTGTTACAAAGGGTGGTTCCCCTTGGCACCTTTTTTTATAGTCAATGGGGGGCAGGGGTCTTGGAGTGAGAACAAAGAAAGGACTGTGAGAGTAAGAAGAAGTTCTGGTTTTACTCAGGTGGACAACTATTTAAACACGTGCTCAGGATACGTGTAAACTAATATAATCTAAAGTATGAAGATAAAGGAAAACAAAATAATGTATATACATATTTACACTCATTGCTGATTATACAGAAATGATAACAAATGATTACTAACAGTTTCTTCAACCTAACATTGTTGCTTTTAGGGTGGATCGTGTAGGTTAATCTAAAACCTATAAAAACACATCCACATAGAACACCGTACACTCTGTCCCACAACGCCTACTTTCTCTCCCGTTTAATGTCGGCTAAACTTAACCATACAACTACTTTCTCTCCCGTTTAATTTCGGCTAAGCTTAACCATACGCATGCCTTGGCCACCTACTCACTTAGGTGCCGTATCTCTCACCTGTATATTGTGGTCTCTGTTCCGTCACCGAGGTCCTTCAGACATCACCAGACGTCGAGCGCAGTTCTAACCACCGGCCTGATGACGAATTCACATCACAGGTCTTTCTTGCACCCGTCTTCGAGTGACTGCCGGCAGTTTTCGGTGTCGCTTCTCTCGCCGTACTGGAGACGTCTTCGGGGATCCTCGGATCCGGCTCGAAGGACCAAATTCTATGTTGGGGAAAGCGCCCGGCATTTCCACCCCAACTCCACATTTACGAGACACACACTTTACAGTTTTACTTGCAAGGGTACCCACACTCTCTGTAATGCAAACTACAGCAGAATGTGTTACAAAGGGTGGTTCCCCTTGGCTCCTTTATTTATAGTCAGTGGGAGGCGCAAGAGAGGGAAGTGAGAATCTTATCTAAGTAGGCATCTGTTGACCACATACTTAGGGTACAATAGCTAAGAGTATGTGGCTAGAAGATAAGAAATAACGTATATATGTATTTACATTCATTGCTGATCATACAGAAATGATGACAAGATGATGTATAACTGTTTCTTCAACCTAACAACATCCATCCATCCATCCATCCATTTTCCAAACCGCTTATCCTATTGGGTCACGGGGGGTCCGGAGCCTATCCCGGAAGCAATGGGCACGAGGCAGGGAACAACCCAGGATGGGGGGCCAGCCCATCACAGGGCACACTCACACACCATTCACTCACACATGCACACCTATGGGCAATTTAGCAACTCCAATTAGCCTCAGCATGTTTTTGGACTGTGGGGGAGAAACCAGAGTACCCAGAGGAAACCCCACGACGACATGGGTAAAACATGCAAACTCCACATACATGTAACCCAGGCGGAGACTCGAACCTGGGTCACCCAGGTGTCATTTATTTTGAAATTCGGCTCAAGCAGAAAATGTTCTAGCAGAAGTCTTAGACAATCTCTGAGTTACACAGAAATCTGATTTCTTCTGAAGCTGCGAGAAATTGTTCATCTGTAATTGTTGCATTGATATTTGTTGATGTGCGTGTGCCCTCCTTGAGCAGTAAAGAGGAGATCACATGCAGAGCTGATTTTCTGTAGTTTCTTAGTCTAAATAAAAATAAAATATTCTCTTCATATAGCCTGGATATTTCTAGAAAAGAGCCAATTAGTTATTTCTAGAAAAATATATAGAGCCAATGAAGGGACCTGATGTCATAGTAGCACAGGTCACTGTCCGTGGTGCTGAATTCTCTACTTGATGGGCTGGTGCTGAATGAATAGACCAGCTGGCCAACATGTCTGTGCGCTTCCACTGACTGGCACCCTGACATATAATTACCTTTAACAATAAGGGGGGGAAAGTCGAGACAGGAAATTAGGTAACAGTAATTAGTAATCACGCATAGTTCTCATTTATCATTATGTAAAATTATAAAACCTTTTCTGTTAATCTGCACATTTCAATAATTGAATTAATATTACCTAATTTATTTATCATTTACTGCAATCACTGTACGTTAAAGTATGTTTTAAATCTAGCTGTGAAATTGTTGATGCTGTTGTTGATCTGAAAGATGTTGCCGGAGCCTTAGGATATGCCTCTGTACACATGAGTGAGGGGATGGATGCATTATTCTATGGAGGCCTCCGAAGAGAATAATTATCCCAATTTTATATTGAGACAAATGGTTAATTCCTTATTAATGCAGACTGCGTTCAGAGCCCCTGTTCTGCCATTGATCTTTTTTTAAGGCAAGCTATCATGTATTAGTTTACTCTAAATTTTGATCACATGTCAAACTAAGCCACATGGCGGCCCGAGCAGCAGGCAAACACACTATGAGCTAAGGAGCTACAAGTCAGAGGAGAGAATAGGATGGCCAGTGACATGTGCTGGCCAAATGGGAACAAACAAGAGAGAACAGGACAAGGCAGGGATGGATTCTGACACTAAATACGCCCAAGTACTTAGAATGATTTAGTGCAAGTCTTAGACAATGGTATCTCTGAATGACGCAGCAGTTTGACTCCTCATGAAAGCCCTATAACTGTCCTGAGAAGTTGTTTGTATGCACTTGCTGCCTTGACATTTGTTGATGTGCATGAGCCCTGCTCGAGCAGTAAAGGGCAGATAACATGCAGAGCTGATTATCTCTAGCTTCTTAGTCTGAGTAAAAATAAAATCTTCTCGTCATATAGGAACCAAGTCTATGGCTGGAAATTTCTACAACAGAGGCATTTAGTTATTTCTAGAAAACTATATAGAGCCAATGAAGGAACCAGATGTCACAGTAACACTGGTCACTGTCCATGGTTCTGAATACTCTACTTGTTGGGCTGGCGCTGAACAAATAGGATAACCGGCCAATGTGTCCGTGTGCCTCCACTGATTGGCCCCCTGACATATAATTATTTTTAAGACTGAAGGGGAGAAAGATCATACAGAAAATTAGTTAACAGTAATTAGCAATCACATATAGTTCTCATTTATAATGATGTACATTTAAAAAAATAATATATATATATATATATATAAAATTAAAAACTAAATATAATTGTGATTTAATGTATTCCTTCTGCTCTTAAAAAAGCACAATATGTCTGAATGACAAATATGTCTATTACTCTACACGTTTTAATAATTTTCTTAATATTACCTAATTTGCTTATCTTTTTTTCTGTAATCTGCGTTAAAGAAATTTTTGAAACTAGCTGTGAAATTGATGATTCTGTTGTTATTCTGACTGTTGTTGCCCTGGTGCCTTAGGATACGTCTGTCTAAATATAAGTGAGGGGATGGATGCACTATTCTATGGAGGCCTCTGAAGAGAATAAATGATCCCAATATTATATTGAGAGAGATGGTTAAATCAGAGCTGGATAAGATTTTAACAACTCTGAGCTATTAGTTAAGTTCTTCCCAAACTAGTTTGATGGGCCGAATGGCCTCCTCTCATCTGTAAATTTCTTATGTTCTAAGATATGCAGTACTGTGCAAAAGTCTTAGGCAGTCCAAAGAAATGTTTAAAGCTGTTTATCTGGGTAGCAAGTGTACTTTGGCTTAGAACAAATAACACAATTTAACATTATAACATGAACAGCAATACTTCTAAAAGTGCAAATCTGCTGCCAAATTAAATAAACAAAGAAATTAATCATGAAAATAGTCAATGTATATACAACTAACCATTTCCAATCAAAAAGTACATACAAGTCTCCAATACAAGATATACAATGGAGCGCAGATAAAACGTTTAAATAGTAATTAACCAAACTATATAAAGAATACAAGTTTGAATGCAGGTAGTTTGTATAAATTTTACTGTGTTCATACTGAAAAATCAGCACCAGCATTACACACATTGCGGTTCTGCTTTTTTCTTCTTTTAGCATAATTACCCGTTTCACGTTCACGAGGCAGAAGATTCTTGCAAATGTGAAAATTCACAAGTAACAGGCACCATTAACCTCAAGCCATAACAGTCTGCTAGCCTGAACAATAGCAAACTCTATGTATTACCAATTATTACGCAGGTTGTCACTTTATCAAATCATGACTGTTACTAAGAAGTGGGAGTGAAACGCGTGTCACGAGATTTCTCGTTGAAGCGAAAAGCCGTTTCACGAATGCGCTGCAAATACTAACTGACTAAATTACTATAGTAGATACCCCAGACACTTTTAAATCTTTTGTGTGGCAGCATTTTGGGTGCCCGGCGGAAAATATAAATGGCGAAAGGGAGACAGACAAAACACGAACCATCTGTAAGGACTGTAGAAAGCTAATGCCGCACACAGCGGCTAATGCTACTACTAACTACTATGCAAAGCCATTTGCAGCACCATCATAGCTCTTTATTTAAATTCACTGCACCGGTGAAGAAAACATTTTTTTAAAAATGTTATGTTTGTTATTGGGTGCTTTCCACTTCATGCACCCACATACAGCGCTAGCTTAAAGCAACACATTCTGGTCCTGACGCAATGCATCATGGTTAGATTTTTATCGTCTGCTGCATTACGTCACCATGTCACATGGTACCAAAACTCCGCGAGAGCAAAACACATCAGGCAGCATCTCTTAGCAGGCTGCACAAACTGGATCCGCCTCCATTACGACACAGCTTTTAGTTACATACATGACGTTTGTATATCTGCTATTTCTCCCGAGAAGCAGGTAAAGCGGTGGTAACTGCTTTTCAATTAATTTACTTGGTAAAATTAAATTTAAATAAATGATATGAATACTGTAATAGTACTCGTGAGCTTTGTTTGTTTGTTGTTAGTTACTGTAATTTTGCGCTGCTTTATTTGTTAAATCGTCTTGTCTGTGAAGACATTCAAGTTAATCAAATAAGAACTGCACTGTACACTGTACATGACCATAAAAACTTTGAATCCTTGAAATAAATGTTTTTGATCTTTTCCTTGGCAGTTATCTTTTTACACAGGGCCTCTATGTACACAATAGTTATTTTTTTCACGACTAACAGTATGGATCAGGAGTTGGTTATTGTAAAAGAAGTAATGTGCATGCAGGTGATATTTGTATAGATTTATGTTCACCCCTGGGTGATAAGTTTGACAGTCATTTCTTTTACCGTTTGGTCTCTCGGTTGAACATAATGGTGGCGCGAGCAGCTCCACTTGGTTTTTTAAAAATATTCAGCCATGAACTTCTGGTGAACTCAGGTGAATCCTTTCCTTCAGTAGTAAACCTTGGTAGTTTCAGCCGTTTACACATTGTCTCACTAAAAGGTTGATAATATATTTGTCCTTTTACATAGTGATAAAATATACGCTAATAAAAGTGAATATTCATAGATTCAGGACTAACATAAAGTAGCTAACAGAAACTCAGACTAACAAAAGGTGCAAATACATACTCAGTTGGTTCCATTGTGTTGATTACATTATAATGTTTACATTGTAATGATTATATCATGGATATTTGGCATACTTTTTATAAAATCATAATTCTTATATTCTACGTTATATAGTGCTAAATAATATTCCATGGATGGATGGACTTTATTAATCCCCGTGGGGAAATTGTGTTTTTTATGTCTCCCTCAACTTACTCTTTGTGGAGTAAGTTGTCCGCGAAGTGCAGCTACCTGTTGGGGCGCCCAGGGAGCTGGGGGTTAAGGGCCTTGCTCAAGGACCCACAGACGTGCTGAGGCTGGGTTAGTTTCAACTGGTGACCTTCTCATTACAGGCACAAGGACTGACCCCTGCCCCCCAACTGTGTATGAGTAGCATTTATGCTGCTTCTTGAGTGTGAGCTTCCATTGACTGGCACCCAGACATATAATGACTTTTAACAATGAGGGGGGAAAAGACCAGACAGGAAATTAGGTAACAGTAATTAGTAATCACATAGAGTTCTTATTGGGGGTGCCATGGTGGTGCAGTGGTTAGCCTCACACCTCAGGGACCCGGGTTCGAGTGAATGGTGTGTGAGTGTGCCCTGCGATGGGCTGGCCCTCCATCCTGGGTTGTTCCCTGCCTCGTGCCCATTGATTCGGGGATAGGCTCCAGACCCCCCGCGACCCAGTAGGATAAGCGGTTTGGAAAATGGATGGATGGATGGATTATTTTAAGAACAACAAACTCTACGTCATTGCAGGGTTTTATATAATGGGTGCCGGCATTTGGACACTATATAGACATTATTTTCGCCCACCATTCAATAAGCAGATAAGTAACTTGCCTAAAAAATTTAGGAGATTTTTTTATTGTGATGCCCAAAAGTTAGTAATCTGTATAAAATCAGTGTAACTTTATGTTTTTTAAATTCAGTTAGCAGAGCCCCACATGCAGCTGTTTCGGTAAATAATGGAAGCAGTAAGTACTGTAGTCGCTGTGAAGAAAGGGCAAGCTTAGCATCTACAACATCTTTTAAAAGAGGACATATTGTGGTTAAACTAGGTAACAAGACGGTGGAGTGACTTTGTTGATTAAAGTCTGACGTGTTTATTTGGTATAGTTTTCACTTTTAGCTCAATTCATTTTTTCGTTAGTTTCCATCATCCTTTCACTTATGTATTACGGTAATATAACTGGTCCCAAACAAGCCCAATGCATGCATACACACACACACATACACATACACAGACACACGCACACATACATACACACACACACACACACACTGATACTGTAAATTAATGTAGAATAAGCCCAGATTTTAACCTACATGTTTTCCTCAAACATTTATTCAGTGGAGATTGTAATGTAGCAAGCAGACAATTTCATGGCTTTAATAATGAGTGTATTTAGGAACTATAATGGCAAAACATAACACAAAGCTCTCTGTATTAATGGTATTTTAATAACCATTAATAGACAACACATACGGTGGAGTTTTGCCTATTCTGGTGGTCCATCATCCAGAATAGTGCCTGTATGTTTTCCCTTGTTATAGCACCAGTGCTGTGTGGTTTGCCATCGAAACTTTACACAGTGTACAACCATCTTTTTGTTAAAATAATTAAAAATAACTTGAAATTAAAAATTAAATTATTTTAATACATAAACTGATATGTTGATTTAAAATATTGATGCTGACAGATTTTCAGTGGCAGCCCTAGTTGACATCATTATTTATTTCATCCTATTCCGTACCCAATAGCATCTACATGTCATACTGCTGACACTTTTAAGTGAATATATTTTATGTGTGTGTATTTATGTCATGTGTCAGGATTTGCGCTGGTAATGCGGGTGAGCGCGCGGGCAGAGCAGCGGGCAAGGAGCAGGCAAGCAGGCAAAGTACGGGGAAAACGGGGATTTATTCAAGGGAAAGAGCAGGGCAGGACGGAACGCTGGTACTGACATTAACAAACATCAATGACGGACAAGAAACTAAGGCAATACATGGACTAAATAGACAAGACAGAGCAAAACAACAGGGTGCAGCTGGGTACGATCGGGGAAGCACACGTGGATAATCAGGGGGGCGTGGCACACACGAGGGTCGTACGAGCCGGGCGTGACATCATGTTTATGTACATTTTCATTTCTGCTACCTGATACTTGTATGTATTATCAATTAAGGCATCAGTCTTGGATTAAACACAAGTACAGATTTCATTGTATTTTGGTACATCCTGCACTTAATGACAATAAATCTTGAACCAGTTAGAATGACCTTTATTCAGCTGTTTTAGGTGAACCCCATGATGTCCTGTAATAAAGCTGTTCAAAATTAAGGTTGTGATGAGATATTCCTCTTGTTTCTCCTTTTTATGCATAAAAACATTCATGAAGGAATCTGAATATCTGCTTGATTACTTTTGCCATTGTTAATTTTTACAGTCTTCATGACTACATCAGCAACATCGTTTAATTTCACTGTTTGTACATAGGAGCTGCACAGTGGTTAGGCCTGTTGCCTGACACATCTGGGAGGAAGGTTCAAGTCACGTCTGTGGATCTTGCATGTTCTCCAGGTGTCATGGGGTTTCTTCTGTTTTGCCCGACAGTCTAAAAATATGCCAAGATTAATTGGAGTTGCCAAATTGCCCATGTCTGAGTGGTGTGTGTGCCCTGTAACAGGTTGGCACCTGGTCCTGGGTTATTCCCTGCTTTGTGCCCATATCATCCTGCATAGGCTCCAGACCCCCTGTGACCCTGCACAGGAAGTTCACCATCCCTGGCCAGTTCTGTGGAAGTTAACAACACTTTAGTCAAACAACAGACTAACCAAGTCTCAAGCTTCAAAAAGGGAGCTGCTCATTACCTGAAGAGAAGAGGAACATAAGAAGTAGACTATAGCTCAGCTTTCCTTGCTGATGATGGGAGGACACTGAGACGAGGTGAGAGAACTAAATAGAAGGTCAGTTGGCTCCTGCTGACACCCAACAGTGTGACACAAAACGAGTGGCATTGCAGACCTCACTGCTAAATATGGAAAGAGGAGAAATATTTATGTAAATAAAATGTAGAGCATCTATAATAAAAGCACAGCTATTAGGTGCTAATGATCCAGTTCACACCCAAGATGCCTAAGTTTGCTCAGGTCATTCCTGTGATGTAACATGGACCGGCAGGCGCAATGTACTCACTGTGTGCACTGTGGCGGAGAATCTCACCAGGTCCTTCAACATCAGCTCCATAGTATGTAAAGCACAGCAGCACCTCTACTTTCTACAGAAGCACAGAAAAGCCCATCTCCCATCCTCACATTCTATCAGTGAACTGTTGAAAGCACCCTGAGCAGCTGCATCACGGTCTGCTTTGGGAACTGTGTCGCCTCAGATCGCAAGTCCCTACAACAGATAGTGATGACAGTTGAGAAGATCACTGGAGTATCTCTCACCTCCATCACGGATATTCACGCCACACACCGCATCCGCAAAGCCACCACCATTGTGGATGACCCCACCCACCCCTCACATTATCGTTTCACCCTCCTGCCTTCTGGAAATAGGTACCGGAGCATTCAGGCCTTCACAGCCAGACTCAAACAGCTTTATCCCCCATGCCGTCAGACTACTGAACTCTCAGGGACTAATCTGATACAACACACACATACACTCATTAACACACTTTATTATTTAACTACTATTTTTTATCTTATTGTAGCCATGTTTACAGTTACTTTTATTTATTTTTATTGCTACCTCATTGCACAACCAAACTGCACCTTATCAGTATTGGGTTTACTGTGCTGTTTGTGCTCGTTGGTGTCAGTTGTCCTCTCTTTTTGCACTGTCCAGCAATGTTTGCAGTTTTTGCTCATTATGCACCATACAGTATGTTGCTAGACTGTTATGTGTTAGTCTTGTGTTAATTTAAGTAGCACCTTGATCCAAGGAAAACGCTGTTTCTTTTGTAACTCTGTACTATACTCAACCGTGTAAAGTTAAAAATAACATTAAAGACCTACTTGACTTGACTTTTACTGGTAACAGGTGCTAAAGTGAAGTGATGCGGGGGACAGTGTGGGACTGCACTCTTCTGGCTGGGACCTTGAATAAATTAATGAATGTTACATTTATACAGCCCTTTCCTAAGATACACAAAGCGCTTTACAGAAGCACTGGGGAGCCACTTCAACCCAAACATGAGGCAGCAGGAGAGGGGGCCCAGGCAGAGAGAACAGCCAACAAGACGGGTGCTTCCACAGACAGGACGGGGGCCCCGGCAGACCAACGCTGACGACTCCTGGGACCAAGTCAACAGAGCAGCTGTTGTCATTGTGACTCACCCTCATACATCCATCCATCCATTGTCCAAACCGCTTATCCTACTGGGTCGCGGGGGGGTCCGGAGCCTATCCTGGAAGGATATGGGCACGAGGCAGGGAACAATCCAGGACGGGGGGGCCAGCCCATCGCAAGGCACATTCACACACACATGCACTCCTATGGCCAATTTAGCAAGAAAGAACATGCAAACTCCACACACATGTGACCCAGGCGGAGACTCGAACCGAAACGAGTCCCAGTGGTGGGAGGTAACAGTGCTAATCACTGCACCACCAAGCAGCCCCACCCTAATACATGATTTCAGATTTTTGATTTTAATCCCCTTTTCTTTTTTTGGCAACATATAAAGTGCTGTGAATGTCACTGTCAGATTGTCACATCATCCTCCAGTTGTCCCTTGTCACCCTGGATGCACATTGAGTGTTTGGTAAATATTTTATCTTGTAGTGTTCCTGATTTTTTCCTGTGTTTTAACTTGCAATTCTCAAATTTCATGACTGGCATCCGTGGGGACGATTAATTAAACCTGCTAACTCTGCACTTCAATTTCAAACTGTTGGTAACATGTTGTCATGCCCGGCCCGTCCGCTCCTCGTGTGTGCCACGCCCCCTGATTATCCACGTGTGCTTCCCTGATCGTCGCCAGCTTTGTCTGCTTACTCTGTGTATTTAAGTCCTGGTCTGACCTGTTTCCCTTGTCCGTCATTGATGTAAGTTGGCATCTGATGTTTCCCGTCCGAAGTCCTTTGATTAAACTCCCGTTTTGCCCCGTATTTGCCTGTCCGCTTGCTCCTTGCACGCCTTACCCGCACGATCACCTGCCTGCACCACCCCGATCGTGACACATGTGTACATATTTTTGTCTGATCTTTTCACCACCAGGTGGCGATATAGCAACTCCAGAGTTATTGATGGCTAGGACAAAAAAACACAGTAACACAGAGGTGTAGCTAAAAATTCTGGGCCCCTGACAGAATGTCACCTTGCGCCCCTCTGTCGAATTTTACATACTGGGAGAGAGATTTGTTGAGCCATCTTCCAATCTATTCCAATCCAGCTTCATTTGAAAAGCACTTTAAACAACCTTATGGACCAAAGTGCTGCACAAAGGAATAAATAATAACATTCACACACTTAAAAACGAAGTAAAAGAAATTTAATAAGAACCAAAACATTAAATGTGAGTAAAAGGCCATTAATAAAATTTAAAAAAATCAATTAATAAAGAAAAGGCGAAGATTAAAACAAAATGTACTATTAAAATTAACATCTCACAACGTGTCAAAGGTGAAGGAGAAGAGATGAGTTTTAAAAAGAGATTTAAAAACGGACAGAGAAGAGGCCTCTCTAATGTGAAAAGGCAAGTCATTCCACATTTTAGGAGCTGCGACTGCAAAAGCTCGATCCCCTCTAAGCTCACGCTGAGTCTTAGGAACCGTCAGGAGCAGCTGATCAGCTGACCTGAGAGAGCGGGTGGGGGTGTAAGGGTGAAGCAGCTCACAGAGGTCAGGTGGAGCAAGACCATTGAGGGTTTTAAAAGAAAATAACAGAATTTTAAAATGAATCCTAAAATGTACGGGCAGCCAGTGGAGTGAGGCTAAAATGGGGGAGACATGCTCATATTTCCATGTGCGGCAGCATTTTGAACCCTCTGGAGGTGAACAATAGTGGAGCCTCTAACTCCAACATAGAGGGCATTACAGTGGTCCAAACTAGTACCGACAAAAAAGTGGATTACTGTCTCAAAGTGCTGCCTAGAAAGAATTGGCTTTATTTTGGCCAACTGCCTCAATTGTAAAAAGTTTGACTTGACAACTGACCATATCTGAGTGTCAAACTTAAGGTTGGTGTCGACTTTAACCCCTAGGTGTTTGATATTTTTCCAAGGAACCTAAAATGGAGTGGAGGTCAGAGGAGTGGAGTTACCAAAAACCAACACTTCTGTCCATTACCTCCCCACTTTCTTGTTAGTTACAATATTTGTTCTGCATTACTGTACCGGTTTGGAGTCTTTTGATATTAAGGTGAATAACACAGTGAAAAAAGAGACAGATGCATTGACAGCAGTTGTGGCCACACTTTGGACTGGGAGTGTAAGAGCAAAGGAAACTGAATCCACTATGTTCTGTCCTGTAAATTTTTATTAAACAACACATGACACACATACGAGTCCTGTTTTAACTTTCTGGGCTGATGGTCTGCAGCCTGGCTTGTGGTCTACAGTGCAGAGCAGGTGCAGTCACTGTGCTGAGCCCGGCATTATAGTAATGATGCAGCCTTTCACACTGACCAGTGAGAAATAACCTTGAAAATGACTGTGCTCTTTGTGGTTCTCCTTTTGGAAACATCTTACCACCAAGAAACAGACTAAACGTATCTTCTACTTATCAGTCATCAGAAATGTCATGCAGTAATCAGAGGTTAGACAGCAAAAATGACTTTTGTATTTTTATCTTTTGTCATTCTTTTATCCAGCGACTACTAATTCTCGTCAGGCTCTGGAGAGGGTGGGACCTGTCCCAGGAAGCACAGAGCACAGGCCTGCATGGGATGCCATTCCACACAGACAAAAACAATTAAGATGCTCAGATTTGCCTCACTGTGTGATTTTGACTGAAAGATGAACTAAGCACAGTCTTGTGTGTATAAAAATGCGTAGATTCATTTAACTTTAACAATGAGATTCAGCAACATGACCTTATAGTGTTAATGATCGGTATCTTACTGGTATTAACTGAATTATGCAAAATTCTACATTATTCTATATTATTGCACCCAAATTGTTCATACTGACTAAATGTAATTACTGACATCCTGGACATACTGCTTTTTAGGTTTGGATTTAAAATGTTAGTAGACAAATTCATGCTGTCAATAACATCTCACTTGCTCACCCCCTTTTAGATAAAAATACCCTTTGTGGTTTTTCTAGTGAAGCAGAGGGCCTGAGCTGAGGACCTGACGGTTGTGTGGTTTTCGCTCACTGAGACGAGAGACACAAACACCCTGCTCTCAGTCGGTCAGTCTTCCTGTAAAATGTGGAGGTGAGACTGCTAGTGGAAAATTACTGACTGCAGCATCAACAACACATTTAAACAGCAGCACAAACAAAATGTTCCACAAATGCAGGACATCTGTATGCTTACAGCACACATCAGACACGCTGACCCTCAGCACTGAGCTCCTCCAGGCTCTGTGCTCTCCCCCTCCTCTTCAGTCTCTACACAAATCACTGCTGCTCCAGTGAAGATCCTGAATTTTGCAGGTGATACTACTACGTTTGCCATCATAACTGAAGGCGATGAGTCTGCCTACAGACTGGAAGTCGTACAGCTGACTATCCAGTTATGAACTTACATTATCCCAAATGTCCACATGCTTAAACTCCTCTCATCATCAGGGAGGAGCGTCCCTTGGCACTGTAGAGTAGATGGATGAGATAACAAGGCTGTCATCAATTTTATGTGACACCTCTCACCCTCCCAACAGACTATGGAGGCCCGGGGCAGCTCCTTCAGTAAGAGACTCAGACACCCGGCGTGTGACAGAACAGTACCGCAGGTCATTGGGCCCCACAGCAGTCAGGCTTTATAATCTGCACTCTGCTCATTGAACTTTTCCTCTGTTCACTGTCTTCTGATACAGTTTCTATCTGCTGCTGATCTGCAATATTGTTCCTCCTTATTCACTGATGTGCAGTGTTGCATTGAGCCAGTGCATTATTCCCCTGTGTGGCAGCTTCCTTTGGGAGGCTAATATCTTGCACATGAGCAATAATGTTACATGCAATAGGATTGTGTATAAGTTAAGGATTGTGCATAAGTTAATTTTAATATTCCTATAATATTCCTGTATGTAATATATTCTTATATTTTGTTTCTATTATTACCCTATATTTATAAATACATACATTTCTTTTACATTCATAATGATGTTGTTTGTTGTTTTGTGCCCCACTGCTCTTGTAACAAGCCTCAGTCTTGACTCTCCCTTTTAAGGTCTTGGCCTTAAATCACACTCGATATAGGTGGTGTCGTCCCCATCACCCTGACCAGGATACATGCTGTAAGATTAATGGATGGTGTTTATCTGTGTGATGAAAAAGAATGTGAATAAAACAAAAATGTACCATTATAAATGGGATCCCTAAGATGTGTGGTGGTTTCAGATGTGGACTGATGAGAATTTTGTTCTGTTGTGAAAGCTGTACATTCTGTTCCATGTACAGGGTAGTGATATGTAGCAATCATGTGCTCCAGTCAAATGTTCAGCTGCATGAATAATAATGGTGGCTTGTTTGGATAAAATAACTTAGGCTGAATACTTCAAAGCGTGACCTGGGTGAGGTAGAGAGGAAACAGGGTCTTACAAGCAGCAGGTATTGTTCTCTCTGTGTAGTTTTTACTCTTTGCAAAGTGAGCCCAGCACAGTGCAGTCAGTGGGTCAGTCTTCCTGAGCTGCATCTAACCAGTGGAAACATCTGCAGCACTGCAGAGAAGCACTCAGCAGACAAACAAACCAAAACAGCTTACAGCTGTATGTCACTTTTGGACAGAGGTGGACAAAGTACACAACTTCACTACTTGAGTTAAGTATAGATACTCCTCGTCAAATAATACTCAAAGCTTTTCAGTTAATTTTTTACTTCAGTTAAAGTACTGGAGTATTTGCATCTAAAAATACTTAAGTATTCAAAAGTACATTATGTTTTAAATGCAAGACATTTTTCAGAACCTAATGACTCCTGAACACCCCACTGAATACACTGACTGGCTTGTACATCTTGTAGAATAAAAAGCTTGTGGAATATGATACAATGACGATAGAAACACAACTGGCATAACAAAAGTACAGCCATTGTCATTTTCATCTTATTTAACACCCCCCACCCCACTCACACAAAAGAGCATGCTAGTGTTCCTACAGAGCCCTAGCAGTGTGTGTGTGAGTGTGTGTGCATGTGTGTGTCTGTGTGTGTATGTTTGTGTGTGTGTGTATGTGTGTGTATGTGTGTGCATGTGTGTGTATGTTTGTGTGTGTGTGCATGTGTGTGTTTCTGTGTCTGTGTTTGTGTGTGTTTGTGTGTGTGTCTATGTGTATGTATGTGTGTGTGTGTGTGTTTGTGTGTGTGTCTATGTGTGTGTATGTTTGTGTGTGTGTGTGTGTGTGCATGTGTGTTTGTGTGTATCTGTGTGTGTATGTTTGTGTGCGTGTGTGTGTGTGTGTCTATGTGTGTGTATGTTTGTGAGCCAAGTAACAGGACAGGGAGCAAGAAACAAAACTCCTCTTTCTTAATTATCCACATCGTTATTAACGACACAGGTATATATACAGGTACATATACAGGTACATGTATATACTCAAAAATACATACAGTACACAACATTAAATGAAAAACGTAATTTAAGAACACTTGAAATTTTCATTCAGTTTCTTTCATCTGTTTAATATAATCGATCAGTCCCTGTGCGTTTGCCCCAAACCATTCAGCATGGTACACAAGGGAGACAAGTAAGCATGTGTCACATCAAAGAACTGATTGCAACAACTCAGCCTTTCCACAACATTAAAGCCGCTTATTCCCCCCCATGCCATGAAGAAATAATCTCTGTGGCTCCCCTCTCCCCCTCCCTCAGCCCCCAGTCTGGCTTGAACATTTGCACTTCCAGTAAAAATGCGCCCCAAACACACTGACACCAAACTCCGTAAAATCCTGTGATTCAGTCTCAGAAGCACTGGCTCCCCTGCCCTCCTTCTGAACATTATTAAAGCTACACCCTGAACACTCTGTGTGACTGACATGAATGAGAAGCATCTTTATTCATAATCTCTGTAGCGGAGGTCAGAATACAGAGTGTCATTATTCCTGTCTTTCTTCTGTCTCCTGGGTTTTGGCTTCTTAAGGTTCAGGGCAGCGTAATTCAGTGTGTCCTCGTCATTGCACTGTGGAGACAAAGATGGCAGAATTGGATGGATCAAATTGGTTTGCTATTACTTATTTTCACAAATAGCACTTAAAATGCTGATCCCAGGATGGAAATCAGTCTGAGGTTCATTTGTTTTACTGACGATTTGTAATTTGAAATATTTATTACATACTTGCTTGCGTGACCATTCCACTTTTGATATATCACTGTTCTTTTCATCTGTTTAAAATATATAACACATCAATATATTATTTAATTTCACGCGGTATCATACAGTGGTCAGATAACATTCCGAATTTTCAAGCCATCAACATCCTTTTTGTCTCAAAAATGAAAGTAAAAATGACTTCTGTCAATTTAAGTGTGCATGTTTGGATATGTGTTATTTGTTCTCAGATATCATATATAATAAAATTGCTATAAAGGAGATCTTGGTAATAAAAGTTATTGATATGCAACTTATTGCAACATGTATATTTCAATAGATTTTGCAAAATATGAAAGATATAATACAAAAATGTTAATCTTACAGTAGAAAAAGGTTTATGTAAATAAGGTGAGATTTAATAATGGATTTTTAAACTGGGTTACCTGTGTCACGACCGCGGTCGGGCGAAGCAGCGATCGTGCGGGTCGGCAGGCGAGCAGGAACAGGCAAGTAGGCAAAGTCGGGAAATACTGGGGATTTATTCGTGGACAGGAAACAGATACGGGGAACATCTACTCACGCCAACGAACATCAATGACAGACAAGGAAAACTGGGGAGACCAGGACTTAAATACACAAGACTGATTGAAAGCAAACGGACACAGCTGGGTACGATCCGGGAAACACACGTGGGTAAGCAGGGGGCGTGGCACACAGGAGGAGCGGACGAGCCGGGCATGACAACCTGCAAGAGTGGTTTTAATATGAACATTTTATCTATCATAAAACAATTTTATATTTCTATAATTTGTGAAAATCTACATTTTGTCCTTCGTCTGAGTGCATAAAGCCGGGCAGCGTACCTGCACAGTGTGTACAGGTCAGTTTACATCTTATACAAATGAGAGCAACGTTCAGAATAATGCTGCAAGATAAAACTATCAGCAAGCCAGAGTGAAGAGGATCCAGCAGCTTCTGAAAGCCTGTAACAAAGAGATAGATTTCAGCATAATGATATAGAGACACATTTCCCATTTGCTTACATTACATTAGTTAAAGATAAAATCTATAATACATTACAGCAGTTGTTTTGTAAATAGTCCATTTTTAACATGAACTTCTAGTATTTTGCATTTTAACAATTTCTATTAATATTTGAAATAATTATTAAATTAACATCTGTGTAATTAAATTTAAGCACTTAAATTAGAAAATTCAATACATTAAAATAAGAAATAAATGTCTTAATAGCAGAATAAGCTAAATAAAACTTTGAAGCAGATGTACTCTCCACACTGGGTGCTACCATCTATATCCAGCTCTGTGCCGTTCCCAAACAGCATCTCCCCTCACTGGGTGTTACCATCTATATCCAGCTGTGTGCCGTTCCCAAACAGCATCTCCCCTCACTGGGTGTTACCATCTATATCCAGCTGTGTTCCATTTCCAAACAGCATCTCCCCTCACTGGGTGTTACCATCTATATCCAGCTGTGTGCCGTTCCCAAACAGCATCTCCCCACACTGGGTGTTACCATCTATATCCAGCTGTGTGCTGTTCCCAAACAGCATCTCCCCACGCTGGGTGTTACCATCTATATCCAGCTGTGTGCCGTTCCCAAACAGCATCTCCCCACGCTGGGTGTTACCATCTATATCCAGCTGTGTTTCGTTCCCAAACAGCATCTCCCCTCACTGGGTGTTACCATCTATATCCAGCTGTGTGCCGTTCCCAAACAGCATCTCCCCACACTGGGTGTTACCATCTATATCCAGCTGTGTTTCGTTCCCAAACAGCATCTCCCCTCACTGGGTGTTACCATCTATATCCAGCTGTGTGCCGTTCCCAAACAGCATCTCCCCACACATGGCCACGGCGCAGTAGTAAGTCCCAGCATCGGAGAGGCTGAGGTTCCCCTTGGGGAGGCTGTAGACGCAGCTCCGTGTAGGAGATCCAGCCTCAGGGCTCTTCTCACACTCATCACTGCTGTTTCCGTGGCTGTAAATGACTCCAGGAAGGGATTCTCCTGATCCATGTCTGAACCAGTAAACACTGTGTTCTCCTGCACAGCTCCCAGTCTCTATCGTACACTGCAGGCTCACAGAGTCTCCTGGCTGCAATGTGTCAGACACAGGCTGCTGTACCACTGTCCTGCTGTTGGAGTCTTTACCTGAAAAGCAAAATAGTCATGATGACAGCCCTTTGAGAATAACAATGGAAAATACAGATCCTCAAATCCTGAATCGATGTTCTTCTAGCCATCCAAGAAATCAGTAACTTCTTGGAGAACAGCTGACATTCTTTTCTCTTTTTATTGTATTACTGATTATTAGTATATATCCGGTAACACTATACATTAACTGCACCTACATAATACCTAAATAAAAATTATATGATAATAACAAACATTATAATCATATAATGTCTTGTATTAATGTATGAAGGTAGATGAATATAATTAATTTCAATTCAAAGAAATGACGTGTGTAAAGTGTACTTTATATTTTCATGATTTTCGTGACTTTACATTTGGTTTATGTTGCCCCTTTTCCACAGGAAGGTATTTATTGTTTTTGCATATTTAGCTCTTGATGTGTTTTGGTATTTTTGAGCATTTTGCTGTAGTACCTGCATGATTTAATTAAAGAGCCGAAGAGCTCTTTGCCCATTACTAGTTTGTCTATCTTTTAACATTAAAGAAAAAGTATACATAGTAAAAGGAATTACTTGGTTTGGTAGTTGCTCCTATTAATTTTCTTATGTGCACAAAAGTAAGTTTTTCCGTTCAACCATAGCACTACAGTGAAAAGCAAAACGTCATGGGAAATGCAATTATGCTTTATTCCAATACACATTGCTAATTTTTCATTATTATTACATTTATTCAGCATAATATCTTCAATATCTTCTGGCCTGAAATCTTTTCCTGCTACACTGAAGACTCTCTCAGCCTGTGCAGAGAAAGCTGCAGCCAAAGGGTTGGCGTCCTCTGATAAACATGGTTGGCTCAGGTATCAGTGACATTATGTGAAGCTTTCATGGCAGGAATAGGGTCTAGTTTGACTTTTGATGCAGGAAAAGTGTTTGGGACGTTTCTTAGGTTAGAAACTGCCGTCACTGCAGCCAACACTGACTTCTAAGGAGAGACACTCAGCTCTTCCTATGAGCAGATCCACCATGGTGCACAAAATGACAGTTTAATTATTATTTTAGGTGACACTTCAAATGTTGCATTATTTAATTCTGAATAAAACGACATTTTTATAACAATGACGTATAACAATGTTAATGTGTTTATGTATAACTCATATTTAAATAATAGACTGTATAGTTAAAAGCTACACCGACAGTACGTATATGAACTTGAATTTGAATCCAAACCCTTTTTCGTTCTTCTTCTTTAAATTCAAATATGAATTTCAATGCCACAACCTGTTTTCAACCACAATTCAAATTTAATTCAGATTAACAAAATGAACTGAAATTCTGAATTTTAGGATACGTATTTGAGAATTTCATTCTCAAATCATTTCTGATTGGTGCACATCCCTAGTTCATATGTTAAATCATGCATTTTTTTTCAGAGTGAATACACACTGACTGCTCAGATAAATAATGTCAAAAATAATTTTCTTTGGTTACTTAAGATTTTTGCACAGTCCTATACCATACATAACAACTCAAACATTTTATTTTTATGTTATTTGTTTTAAAGAGGCTGCCATGTGTAACATTAACATCTGTATAAAGAGAAGGTTAGGCGTTTTGGCTGACAGCAAGCAAAATGCAACAAATTGTATAATAATAATAATAATAATAATAATAATAATAATAATAATAATAATAATACCCCTCCTGGAGCCGACACCTTATCGTGGTGGAGGGGTTTGCGTGTTACAATGATCCCAGGAGCTATGTTGTCTGGGGCTTTATGCCCCTGGTAGGGTCACCCAAGGCAAACAGGTCCTTGGTGAGGAACCAGACGAAGTGCGGCTCAAAAACCCCTTATGATGAAGAAAATTTTGGAACCACGTTTTCCCTTGCCCGGACGCGGGTCACCGGGCCCCCCCCCTGGAGCCAGGCCTGGGGGTGGGGCTCGATGGCGAGCGCCTGGTGTCCAGGCCTACACCCATGGGGCCTGGTCGGGCGCAGCCCGAACAAGGCACGTGGGTCCCCCCTCCAATGGGCTCACCACCCATGGGAGGGGCCATAGGGGTCGGGTGCGAAGTGATCTAGGCGGCGGCCAAAGGCGGGGAGTGGGTGGAGGTGGGTTATTGTGTTGGAGGAGGGAGATGGTGAGGGTGGAGGTGGGCCATGGTGTGGGCGGAGGGGGGTTATTGTGTGGGAGGAGGAGGGAGATGGTGAGGGTGGAGGTGGGCCATGGTGTGGGCGGAAGTGAGAGATGCTGTGGGTGGAGGTGAGAGATGGTGCTGGTGAAAGTGAGAGATGCTGCAGGCGGAGGTGGGCCATGCTGCTGGGGGAGGTGAGAGATGGTATAGGTGCAGATGTGCTATGCATCCACTAGTATGCTGAGCCCCATATAGCTGGAACCACAACATTCCGGTGGAGGCAAAGGCGTCGTCAGACCCTCAAGTTTACAATGGTTCACCTACGACCAGCCGCAGAGGCACCAGAGCAGGGAGCCCCTGTGTTATTATCATACGATACTCTCTACTCTACATTTTTCTGGCCATAATGTATCTATACCCACAGTATAAACAGAGTGATGCTTCACAGTGTATAGTGTCTGCCCCTAACTGAACTTTTAGCTATGTTTCCATTACAGTTCTATGTATATGCGACAAAATGTGAATAGGGTGGAAACACCATTATTGGATGTCATGTGAATAACAATCACCATGTATCGTCCCGTAAGATTAAGATCCATGTCTCAAATTTCAGCATGGCGTTATTTCCACAAATTCGAAGCTCTACAAGAACTCATTGTGTCTTCAGTCTTCTAATTTGCAAATTCTGCTTTCTTTGCAGTTTGGCGGATTACTACTTTTTCGGCTCACCACAGAAACCAGCTAGACTTAGCCCGCTAAGCCACACGCTACCCCCAGCCCCCCATGTCCATGCTGTGAGAGTCTGCATGGTCGCACATGCATATTTGACGGGCTGCTTCACTCTGGAAGCAGACCTGCACTAAACCTGCACTGGACATGCGATCGGCTCCCGGCTGCAGCACCTCCTCCACCTCCTCTTGGCCAGATTATCGATTAACTGATAGCAACGGTCTGAAATGACAGTCATTAACTGTCACCTCACTATCCTGCGCTTGACAGTCTGCCGAAAACTAATTCAAAGGAGACCAAGGATGATCAGAGTGACGATAGAGGAAATTTGGCATTTTCTCAGCTGGTCTAGGGTCAGTCCATCAAGGGTATGTATCTGTTATCTCTACCAGACTGTAAGCAAGCAAGGGCATGCTGGCATCCGTTAATCATCTGGTTCACTACGTCTCGTAAAGTTAGCGAACTGATACCGTATCCTCAAATCCGCAGACTATTACACACGGAATATTCTCGAAGCTTTAAATCGGGTGGAGCGGCAGCACGCTGAAGCAGTTGACCCGATACGGTTCAACTTGTGCTGTTTAGAGGAACGTTCCCCTTTAAGGTGGGTGGTTTTTCCACACAGTACAATAAAATTCTTAGCGAGAAAATTATCTTGAGAATGAATGTTACAGCCTTATTTAATGAAATTGTAATAAGACCAACATGCATAACAGCTGAGAGTGCACATGAGGTGACAGGGGTGAATGCATTTTTGTCTGGGATAGTTTAACTGAAAAATGGAGCGAAATGGAAGAAAAGAGTCTTATTGCACAGCTACTGACATTAAAATTAAGGTTATTCGTCTACAGTTCCATTGTGTCTCCTCTATACATACCTCTCCAGATATTCACATTTTTGTTGGAAAGCAAGGTCCTGGAACAATTGGAAGCTAAGAGCCTTGCTCAAGGAACTCTGGGATTTGAGCTGCCGACCTTCTGATCACAATCAGTCCTATGCTACTGAGTCATACACGGCCCCCACAGATACATTCAGCAGAGAGTTGGAGTTTCCCGGGAAGAATGTCAGCAGGCGTGCTTTAGTATATGCATGTCCTATAAATAAACACTTCTGGATGCTAGCTGGGCTCCGTGTGGATGGGGGTCTGTATGTGTCTCACCGGGCCCAACGTGGCTGGAGATGAGGCCATCGTCTCCAAAGGGACTCTGTTTCGACTGTCTCCCCGTCTCCCAGACACTCCGCCAGCGTGTCTCCAGGATACGTCGTGTGCCGATTTGGCCTCACCGTCCACCCCAAGCAGGCAAGCTGAGTCACTGCCCCTCAGATTTCCCTGCTGCCAGCTGGGAATCCGACATTCGATTATTCCAGTGCGAGTCGTCTGAAAAGAGGCCCGCAGAGGAAGCTATGATCACCAGACGACGTGAGAGGGGGAGACGCGCACCGCAGCCCCGGCTGTGCCCTGCGCCCTCCGCTTCTACTGACAGAACATGGTAAAATCCCCTCCAATTTACTTTGCAATTTCATAAAGGATTCTGTAGACGGCAGTGCCTACCCTTGCTTGGGAGTGTAGAGGTGGGCCTGTGAAGGATAGAAGGAACGACAATCTGGAAAACAATCATAGATCTGCCTGGGATCAGCGATCAGAAAGCCAACAAGAAGAGCAACCGTGGCAGGAGGTGAAGCCCTGGGAGGCTCAGGCCGTAGCAGGAGGTGAAGGTGGGAGGAGCTGAGCCTCATTGGTTTTCTGTCTCTCTCTCTCATCCTCTCTCTCTCTCTCTCTCTCTCTCTCTCATGGAGATCACATGTTAAGCAACCATTAGCCAGCTCTAATGAGAATCAACATGCTTTCCTGCAAAATGCTAACATTAGCTCGCATCATATATAACAGCAATGTGGGAACAGCTTATTATTCCTTAGGGAATGTGTAACTTACCAATTACAGCTGGTGTTGGATGCAGAATGCCAACTGAAAGAGAAGCATACCTGGTCATTTATCAGAATATATTTAATCTTGAATGGCATCCTGAAGTGGCAGAGTGGGTCTCACCTTTCCCTTGCAACTCTAAGGCTTGGGGTTCGCGTGTGTGTCTATGTGTGTGTGTCTCTCGCATGTTTTCCACCAGGTTTCCTGCAGGTACCCTGGCACATTTCCATAGTGCATAGGCATGCAGTCAGGCTGAACATCACCTTTGAATCACCTGCAGTGTATGATAATGAGTGAGTGCGCCCCCTGGTGGTCTGGCAGGCTGTCTGCAGTGTGCTCCTGTCATGTACTACCCAGGATGGACTCTCTGATGCCTGAACATACCCATCCTCCTCACTGGCTGACTAACTCAGGATGCTAGAGATTTCTATATTAAGGAGGCATTAGAGTGCACTGTGGTACTATAGTGTAACCAGTAAAATCAGCCACATTAAGATCACATGACCAAAAATAAGTGACATAATGCTCTGGATTCGCAAAGGATTGTATCGCTGTGTCACTCCAAAAGGACTGACGAGCGTTTATAAGGAAAACAAAATATGGCTGTGGCTGGGGGTAAATCATAAAACGAGAGCTCATCTCCCGAAAGAAGCAGCCAGAGGAATAATGGAAAGCTTTCGCAGTGACACTCGTCTGGCTGAAGGAAGACCTGCAATCAGACACAGCCATTAACCTGCACTGGAGAAAGTGGGAGCGGAGAAAAGCGTGATGTTTTCAGCCGAGCTGTAAACTGTGATATGAATCCCTTACAGAAATGGAAATCGCTGGAAGCTGATTCAGCCCCCCTCCCCCATCTCTCTCCATTCCCAAACATAACAAACTGACATTTTGATAAACGGTCAGTTTAGAATGCTGTTTGGTGACATTTTAGCTTTTGTTGAGTCAATATAGAAAAACATCTCAAAAAAGAGTGTATAGATCTTTCTGTAAGTGTTTTAGAGGCAAATAGAATCACAGGGCTTGGTGTAAGATGCTGTCCATCACACACACACACACACACACACACACACACACACACACACATAACAGGACGACATTAACCCCCACCCAGCCCTAACCTTAAGCATAAATAATCAAACAAAACACGAGGCTTTTCGCATTATTTGTTTTTTTGATTGCATGCACAGATCTTTGTGGGGACCTTAAAAATGCTCCCCACAACATCAAAATGCCAAAATTTTATTACATTGTGTGGGACATTTGGTCCCGACAATGGACTATAATCCTGATCCACACACACACACACACAGACGCACACAGACACACACACACAAATGTTGCCGTACCTATCTAAATGGGGACCTTCCATTCATTTCTACGGGAAAAACCCTTAACGCTTACACAGCTGCAACCTTAACTCTAAGAAACCAAACAAAATGCAAGACTTTTGGCATTTTTACTTTTTTGATTGCATTCACACGCCATGGAAATGATGGAAATGGAAGCCAGTGGGTTCCAGACTGGCCGACGGTAACCTGGCGCGATCGAGGTGCCCAGGATGGGGGACGTAAAGCAGAGGAAAGGCCACAGCTCCTGGGCTGGAGGAGGGCAGTGAGGGTAGCTCACAATTTGGCAGATGCTAGCGGCACTGGGTGTGTAAGAAGCCGCCCAGTGGCCCAATAATGGAACCCGATTGGTTGGCAGTATTCTCTAAATGTGGGTAGGTATTTTTGAGTGCTCTTGAAAAATAACTTGCTCTTTTAATCTGACTCCATTTTATATAGTTGAGCAATTGCATTAGAATCTTTTAGTTGTATCTCCAGATAATTCAAGCTGCTCTGATGACTTCCAGGCTTTTCCTATGTTTAGCTAAACTCATTCATTCGGAATCGTCTCACAGGATTGGCTTTTGGCCAATATAGTGATATCTACAGGCACAATATGTACTCAGTTTGCTCCCAGTTCAAGGCCCACAGGATCAGGATCCCTTTGAGGGTATCAGCCACATGATCTCCAGCATGTGAGTTTGACCGTTTGGGGTCATTCATAAAGGTGGAGTCTGAGGGTCAGCATATGTGATCGCTCTCTTGAGTCATCCGCTCCTCTCGCCCGTTGGATGAGGACGTAGCGCTGAGCTTGTCAGAGACCTATCTACAGATCTGTCAGATGCTCTCCTCGGGGGCCTGACGGAGACCGCGGCTGCCCTTCGTACCTGGCAGTTTGCGGTCAAACTGACGGCCCACTGAGGAATCCCCTGGCATCTCAATCGCTCTGCCACCTGGGAGGAAGGAAGCATCAAATTATTCAATAATCCCACAATAGCACAGAAGACATTTTTTTTCTCAGATGTTTTCAAATGTCCAGGATGTGGCAGAAGGCCACAGATTAATTCCATCTGATGAGTTAACATGGAATAATTTCTCATCCTTCAGTCTTCGAGTCTCCGCGTGACTTCCGGCCCGTACAGGAAGCTCAGTTCTGTTAGATGAGTTGACATGGAAGTTTCCCAAATGCGCCTCTCCTTCTATCTGGTGTCTCTAACACCATCTGTCTCCCGTGATTTCCGCAGTGCACTCTGAACCTGCTCCCTCGCCTGCACAAACACATCAACGTGTCACAACAACACGTAATAAAATAAAGACACAACAAGCAAATAACAAAATCCTGTATTTAAATATTTCATATGAGCATCATGGGTAATTTGCTCATGCGGAAACAGACAAATAACAAACCTAATTTCCTCCTTGTTTTCTGCATGACTCGACTGCACAGTGCACTTTAATGTCTTTTCGAGGGCTGTCAACCAAATACCTGAGGCTGCAGGTCAGTTTCCTTTGTTGCTTTCAGAATTTTTAACGAATACTCTGGGGCACCAACAAAGAGGACCCATGTCTCAGGTACGGTGTGAACAGTGAAGAAGAAAACACACAGTGCCATGCAGTAGGAAACGAGGGAGTTCATCAGGAGGACATCTCCATAAGTTGATGTTTTTGCTGTATTGCAGGTGAAGGTTAACATTTTTCCAGAAATGTAATAATCTAGCTTTCCAGATTAGCACTGCTGCTTGCATCCTGCTTCATTTTAGGATGGCGGATGCTGCATTCCATCACACACTCAGCAGAACAAGCATTTCAAAGCATGGTTCCCCGTGAGGTGAAGAATCTCACTCGGACAAACTACAGCTCGGCTGTAATTACGGATCACCTTCCCAGGAATCGATGACACTTGGAGGTAGGCGAGGGTGTCAGAAGACGTTTCTCTACTTTTGAAAATAAGGGAAGATTGCGGAGAAAAAAGAAATATAGCATCACAAAGAGATCCTCCTGCAGCTGTGGACACTCTCTGAAGCTCATGAGGCCGGCAAGGGTGACGTTTTTGTCCGGTCATGGAGGGATCCATCACAGAAGTTGCAATAATGGGGTTGTGGGTTTTTAATGTCCTGAAATGTTCTCCACACTTTAACACACTCCTTTGGTTTTAAGTTCTTCTTATCAGTTGTCTTTTCTGAATTCAAAAAGCTTTACCTACATGACTGTCATAAGTACTTTGTATAAAACTCTAGCTGTGTCAGGTAAGGAGTCACGGTGTTATTATTATTATTATTCTTGTTGCTGTTCACACCTTCCCCTAACCGCTGATCTATTGCAGTTCCACACCTGGCCTGTAGGGGTTAGACTGAGCTGTAATGCAGGACTTCTGGCCAGCGCCCGCAGAAGCCCCGCCCCCATCCTGTACATCTCCAGGCTTGGACAGGTTCTCTTGTGGTACATGAAACGTCATTGTTGCTAATTCCCAGCTGGAGCAGTCCTTTCTTACAAAACGATTTCTATGTCAAGCATCCTTAGCAGGGGCTGGACAGCCTGGCTTAAAATCCATGCCAGCAAGGCTGGGATATTCCAGCGAGCCCCTCTGTGACACACACACACACAATGAAGATGGCCCAAGCATGCGTATAAGTAGACCCTTAGGAGCCTCCTGCATGTTCCATTGAACACACCTGAGGAGTAGAGATAAGGGCTGCAGGCAAGTCTGCTTACACTGCCCAGGGTTCGAGCACAGAGTCAGACTCTGGGGTCCCAGCACAGGGGTCCCAGCACAGAGTCAGAGTGTGGGGTCCGAGTGCAGAGTCAGAGTGTGGGGTCCGAGCACAGGGGTCCCAGCACAGAGTCAGAGTGTGGGGTCCGAGCGCAGAGTCAGAGTGTGGGGTCCGAGCGCAGAATCAGAATGTGGGGTCCGAGCACAGGGGTCCCAGCACAGAGTCAGAGTGTGGGGTCCGAGCACAGGGGTCCCAGCACAGAGTCAGAGTGTGGGGTCCGAGCACAGGGGTCCAAGCACAGAGTCAGAGTGTGGGGTCCGAGCACAGGGATCCGAGCGCAGTCAGAGTGTGGGGTCCGAGCGCAGAGTCAGACTGTGGGGTCCGAGCGCAGAATCAGAATGTGGGGTCCGAGTACAGGGGTCCCAGCACAGAGTCAGAGTGTGGGGTCCGAGCACAGGGGTCCCAGCACAGAGTCAGAGTGTGGGGTCCGAGCACAGGGGTCCCAGCACAGAGTCAGAGTGTGGGGTCCGAGCACAGGGGTCCCAGAACAGAGTCAGAGTGTGGGGTCCGAGCACAAGGGTCCCAGCACAGAGTCAGACTGTGGGGTCTGAGCGCAGAGTCAGAGTGTGGGGTCCCAGCACAGGGGTCCCAGCACAGAGTCAGACTGTGGGGTCTGAGCGCAGAGTCAGAGTGTGGGGTCCGAGCACAGGGGTCCCAGCACAGAGTCAGAGTGTGGGGTCCGAGCACAGGGGTCCCAGCACAGAGTCAGAGTGTGGGGTCCGAGCACAGGGATCCGAGCGCAGTCAGAGTGTGAGGCCTCAGCGCAGAGTCAGGGTGTGGGGTCTGAGCGCAGAGTCAGAGTGTGGGGTCCGAGCACAGGGGTCCAAGCACAGAGTCAGAGTGTGGGGTCCGAGCACAGGGGTCCCAGCACAGAGTCAGAGTGTGGGGTCCGAGCACAGGGGTCCCAGAACAAAGTCAGAGTGTGGGGTCCGAGCACAAGGGTCCCAGCACAGAGTCAGACCGTGGGGTCTGAGCGCAGAGTCAGAGTGTGGGGTCCCAGCACAGGGGTCCCAGCACAGAGTCAGACTGTGGGGTCTGAGCGCAGGGTCAGAGTGTGGGGTCCGAGCACAGGGGTCCCAGCACAGAGTCAGAGTGTGGGGTCCGAGCACAGGGGTCCCAGCACAGAGTCAGAGTGTGGGGTCCGAGCACAGTGGTCACAGCACAGAGTCAGAGTGTGGGGTCCGAGCACAGGGGTCCAAGCACAGAGTCAGAGTGTGGGGTCCGAGCACAGGGATCCGAGCGCAGTCAAAGTGTGGGGTCCGAGCGCAGAGTCAGACTGTGGGGTCCGAGCGCAGAATCAGAATGTGGGGTCCGAGCACAGGGGTCCCAGCACAGAGTCAGACTGTGGGGTCTGAGCGCAGAGTCAGAGTGTGGGGTCCCAGCACAGGGGTCCCAGCACAGAGTCAGACTGTGGGGTCTGAGCGCAGAGTCAGAGTGTGGGGTCCGAGCACAGGGGTCCCAGCACAGAGTCAGAGTGTGGGGTCCGAGCACAGGGGTCCCAGCACAGAGTCAGAGTGTGGGGTCCGAGCACAGGGATCCGAGCGCAGTCAGAGTGTGAGGCCTCAGCGCAGAGTCAGGGTGTGGGGTCTGAGCGCAGAGTCAGACTGTGGGGTCCGAGCACAGGGGTCCAAGCACAGAGTCAGAGTGTGGGGTCCGAGCACAGGGGTCCCAGCACAGACTCAGAGTGTGGGGTCCGAGCACAGGGGTCCCAGCACAGAGTCAGAGTGTGGGGTCCGAGCACAGGGGTCCCAGCACAGAGTCAGAGTGTGGGGTCCGAGCACAGGGGTCCCAGAACAGAGTCAGAGTGTGGGGTCCGAGCACAAGGGTCCCAGCACAGAGTCAGACTGTGGGGTCTGAGCGCAGAGTCAGAGTGTGGGGTCCCAGCACAGGGGTCCCAGCACAGAGTCAGACTGTGGGGTCTGAGCGCAGAGTCAGAGTGTGGGGTCCGAGCACAGGGGTCCCAGCACAGAGTCAGAGTGTGGGGTCCGAGCACAGGGGTCCCAGAACAGAGTCAGAGTGTGGGGTCCGAGCACAAGGGTCCCAGCACAGAGTCAGACCGTGGGGTCTGAGCGCAGAGTCAGAGTGTGGGGTCCCAGCACAGGGGTCCCAGCACAGAGTCAGACTGTGGGGTCTGAGCGCAGGGTCAGAGTGTGGGGTCCGAGCACAGGGGTCCCAGCACAGAGTCAGAGTGTGGGGTCCGAGCACAGGGGTCCCAGCACAGAGTCAGAGTGTGGGGTCCGAGCACAGTGGTCACAGCACAGAGTCAGAGTGTGGGGTCCGAGCACAGGGGTCCAAGCACAGAGTCAGAGTGTGGGTTCCGAGCACAGGGATCCGAGCGCAGTCAGAGTGTGAGGCCTCAGCGCAGAGTCAGGGTGTGGGGTCTGAGCGCAGAGTCAGAGTGTGGGGTCCGAGCACAGGGGTCCAAGCACAGAGTCAGAGTGTGGGGTCCGAGCACAGGGATCCGAGCGCAGTCAGAGTGTGGGGTCCGAGCGCAGAGTCAGACTGTGGGGTCCGAGCGCAGAATCAGAATGTGGGGTCCGAGCACAGGGGTCCCAGCACAGAGTCAGACTGTGGGGTCTGAGCGCAGAGTCAGAGTGTGGGGTCCCAGCACAGGGGTCCCAGCACAGAGTCAGACTGTGGGGTCTGAGCGCAGAGTCAGAGTGTGGGGTCCGAGCACAGGGGTCCCAGCACAGAGTCAGAGTGTGGGGTCCGAGCACAGGGATCCGAGCGCAGTCAGAGTGTGAGGCCTCAGCGCAGCGTCAGGGTGTGGGGTCTGAGCGCAGAGTCAGACTGTGGGGTCCGAGCACAGGGGTCCAAGCACAGAGTCAGAGTGTGGGGTCCGAGCACAGGGGTCCCAGCACAGACTCAGAGTGTGGGGTCCGAGCACAGGGGTCCCAGCACAGAGTCAGAGTGTGGGGTCCGAGCACAGGGGTCCCAGCACAGAGTCAGAGTGTGGGGTCCGAGCACAGGGGTCCCAGAACAGAGTCAGAGTGTGGGGTCCGAGCACAAGGGTCCCAGCACAGAGTCAGACTGTGGGGTCTGAGCGCAGAGTCAGAGTGTGGGGTCCCAGCACAGGGGTCCCAGCACAGAGTCAGACTGTGGGGTCTGAGCGCAGAGTCAGAGTGTGGGGTCCGAGCACAGGGGTCCCAGCACAGAGTCAGAGTGTGGGGTCCGAGCACAGGGGTCCCAGCACAGAGTCAGAGTGTGGGGTCCGAGCACAGGGATCCGAGCGCAGTCAGAGTGTGAGGCCTCAGCGCAGAGTCAGGGTGTGGGGTCTGAGCGCAGAGTCAGAGTGTGGGGTCCGAGCACAGGGGTCCAAGCACAGAGTCAGAGTGTGGGGTCCGAGCACAGGGGTCCCAGCACAGAGTCAGAGTGTGGGGTCCGAGCACAGGGGTCCCAGAACAGAGTCAGAGTGTGGGGTCCGAGCACAAGGGTCCCAGCACAGAGTCAGACCGTGGGGTCTGAGCGCAGAGTCAGAGTGTGGGGTCCCAGCACAGGGGTCCCAGCACAGAGTCAGACTGTGGGGTCTGAGCGCAGGGTCAGAGTGTGGGGTCCGAGCACAGGGGTCCCAGCACAGAGTCAGAGTGTGGGGTCCGAGCACAGGGGTCCCAGCACAGAGTCAGAGTGTGGGGTCCGAGCACAGTGGTCACAGCACAGAGTCAGAGTGTGGGGTCCGAGCACAGGGGTCCAAGCACAGAGTCAGAGTGTGGGTTCCGAGCACAGGGATCCGAGCGCAGTCAGAGTGTGAGGCCTCAGCGCAGAGTCAGGGTGTGGGGTCTGAGCGCAGAGTCAGAGTGTGGGGTCCGAGCACAGGGGTCCAAGCACAGAGTCAGAGTGTGGGGTCCGAGCACAGGGATCCGAGCGCAGTCAGAGTGTGGGGTCCGAGCGCAGAGTCAGACTGTGGGGTCCGAGCGCAGAATCAGAATGTGGGGTCCGAGCACAGGGGTCCCAGCACAGAGTCAGACTGTGGGGTCTGAGCGCAGAGTCAGAGTGTGGGGTCCCAGCACAGGGGTCCCAGCACAGAGTCAGACTGTGGGGTCTGAGCGCAGAGTCAGAGTGTGGGGTCCGAGCACAGGGGTCCCAGCACAGAGTCAGAGTGTGGGGTCCGAGCACAGGGGTCCCAGCACAGAGTCAGAGTGTGGGGTCCGAGCACAGGGATCCGAGCGCAGTCAGAGTGTGAGGCCTCAGCGCAGAGTCAGGGTGTGGGGTCTGAGCGCAGAGTCAGACTGTGGGGTCCGAACACAGGGGTCCAAGCACAGAGTCAGAGTGTGGGGTCCGAGCACAGGGGTCCCAGCACAGAGTCAGAGTGTGGGGTCCGAGCACAGGGGTCCCAGAACAGAGTCAGAGTGTGGGGTCCGAGCACAAGGGTCCCAGCACAGAGTCAGACCGTGGGGTCTGAGCGCAGAGTCAGAGTGTGGGGTCCCAGCACAGGGGTCCCAGCACAGAGTCAGACTGTGGGGTCTGAGCGCAGAGTCAGAGTGTGGGGTCCGAGCACAGGGGTCCCAGCACAGAGTCAAAGTGTGGGGTCCGAGCACAGGGGTCCCAGCACAGAGTCAGAGTGTGGGGTCCGAGCACAGGGGTCCCAGCACAGAGTCAGAGTGTGGGGTCCGAGCACAAGGATCCGAGCGCAGTCAGAGTGTGAGGCCTCAGCGCAGAGTCAGGGTGTGGGGTCCGAGCACAGGGGTCCAAGCACAGAGTCAGAGTGTGGGGTTCGAGCACAGGGGTCCCAGCACAGAGTCAGAGTGTGGGGTCCGAGCACAGGGGTCCCAGAACAGAGTCAGAGTGTGGGGTCCGAGCACAAGGGTCCCAGCACAGAGTCAGACCGTGGGGTCTGAGCGCAGAGTCAGAGTGTGGGGTCCTAGCACAGGGGTCCCAGCACAGAGTCAGACTGTGGGGTCTGAGCGCAGAGTCAGAGTGTGGGGTCCGAGCACAGGGGTCCCAGCACAGAGTCAGAGTGTGGGGTCCGAGCACAGGGGTCCCAGCACAGAGTCAGAGTGTGGGGTCCGAGCACAGTGGTCACAGCACAGAGTCAGAGTGTGGGGTCCGAGCACAGGGGTCCAAGCACAGAGTCAGAGTGTGGGGTCCGAGCACAGGGATCCGAGCGCAGTCAGAGTGTGAGGCCTCAGCGCAGAGTCAGGGTGTGGGGTCTGAGCGCAGAGTCAGAGTGTGGGGTCCGAACACAGGGGTCCAAGCACAGAGTCAGAGTGTGGGGTCCGAGCACAGGGGTCCCAGCACAGAGTCAGAGTGTGGGGTCCGAGCACAGGGATCCCAGAACAGAGTCAGAGTGTGGGGTCCGAGCACAAGGGTCCCAGCACAGAGTCAGACCGTGGGGTCTGAGCGCAGAGTCAGAGTGTGGGGTCCCAGCACAGGGGTCCCAGCACAGAGTCAGACTGTGGGGTCTGAGCGCAGAGTCAGAGTGTGGGGTCCGAGCACAGGGGTCCCAGCACAGAGTCAAAGTGTGGGGTCCGAGCACAGGGGTCCCAGCACAGAGTCAAAGTGTGGGGTCCGAGCACAGGGGTCCCAGCACAGAGTCAGAGTGTGGGGTCCGAGCACAGGGATCCGAGCGCAGTCAGAGTGTGAGGCCTCAGCGCAGAGTCAGGGTGTGGGGTCCGAGCACAGGGGTCCAAGCACAGAGTCAGAGTGTGGGGTCCGAGCACAGGGGTCCCAGCACAGAGTCAGAGTGTGGGGTCCGAGCACAGGGGTCCCAGAACAGAGTCAGAGTGTGGGGTCCGAGCACAAGGGTCCCAGCACAGAGTCAGACCGTGGGGTCTGAGCGCAGAGTCAGAGTGTGGGGTCCTAGCACAGGGGTCCCAGCACAGAGTCAGACTGTGGGGTCTGAGCGCAGAGTCAGAGTGTGGGGTCCGAGCACAGGGGTCCCAGCACAGAGTCAGAGTGTGGGGTCCGAGCACAGGGGTCCCAGCACAGAGTCAGAGTGTGGGGTCCGAGCACAGTGGTCACAGCACACAGTCAGAGTGTGGGGTCCGAGCACAGGGGTCCAAGCACAGAGTCAGAGTGTGGGGTCCGAGCACAGGGATCCGAGCGCAGTCAGAGTGTGAGGCCTCAGCGCAGAGTCAGGGTGTGGGGTCTGAGCGCAGAGTCAGAGTGTGGGGTCCGAGCACAGGGGTCCAAGCACAGAGTCAGAGTGTGGGGTCCGAGCACAGGGATCCGAGTGCAGTCAGAGTGTGGGGTCCGAGCGCAGAGTCAAACTGTGGGGTCCGAGCGCAGAATCAGAATGTGGGGTCCGAGCACAGTGGTCCCAGCACAGAGTCAGAGTGTGGGGTCCGAGCACAGGGGTCCCAGCACAGAGTCAGAGTGTGGGGTCCGAGCACAGGGGTCCCAGCACAGAGTCAGAATGTGGGGTCCGAGCACAGGGGTCCCAGAACAGAGTCAGAGTGTGGGGTCCGAGCACCGTGGTCACAGCACAGAGTCAGAGTGTGGGGTCCGAGCACAGGGGTCCAAGCACAGAGTCAGAGTGTGGGGTCCGAGCACAAGGATCCGAGCGCAGTCAGAGTGTGAGGCCTCAGCGCAGAGTCAGGGTGTGGGGTCTGAGCGCAGAGTCAGACTGTGGGGTCCGAGCGCAGAATCAGAATGTGGGGTCCGAGCACAGGGGTCCCAGAACAGAGTCAGAGTGTGGGGTCCGAGCACAGGGGTCCCAGCACAGAGTCAGAGTGTGGGGTCCGAGCACAGTGGTCACAGCACAGAGTCAGAGTGTGGGGTCCGAGCACAGGGGTCCAAGCACAGAGTCAGAGTGTGGGGTCCGAGCACAGGGATCCGAGCGCAGTCAGAGTGTGGGGTCCGAGCGCAGAGTCAGACTGTGGAGTCCGAGCGCAGAATCAGAATGTGGGGTCCGAGCACAGGGGTCCCAGCACAGAGTCAGACTGTGGGGTCTGAGCGCAGAGTCAGAGTGTGGGGTCCCAGCACAGGGGTCCCAGCACAGAGTCAGACTGTGGGGTCTGAGCGCAGAGTCAGAGTGTGGGGTCCGAGCACAGGGGTCCCAGCACAGAGTCAGAGTGTGGGGTCCGAGCACAGGGGTCCCAGCACAGAGTCAGAGTGTGGGGTCCGAGCACAGGGATCCGAGCGCAGTCAGAGTGTGAGGCCTCAGCGCAGAGTCAGGGTGTGGGGTCTGAGCGCAGAGTCAGACTGTGGGGTCCGAGCACAGGGGTCCGAGCACAGAGTCAGAGTGTGGGGTCCGAGCACAGGGGTCCCAGCACAGAGTCAGAGTGTGGGGTCCGAGCACAGGGGTCCCAGCACAGAGTCAGACTGTGGGGTCTGAGCGCAGAGTCAGAGTGTGGGGTCCCAGCACAGAGGTCCCAGCACAGAGTCAGACTGTGGGGTCTGAGCGCAGAGTCAGAGTGTGGGGTCCGAGCACAGGGGTCCCAGCACAGAGTCAGAGTGTGGGGTCCGAGCACAGGGGTCCCAGCACAGAGTCAGAGTGTGGGGTCCGAGCACAGGGATCCGAGCGCAGTCAGAGTGTGAGGCCTCAGCGCAGAGTCAGGGTGTGGGGTCTGAGCGCAGAGTCAGACTGTGGGGTCCGAGCACAGGGGTCCAAGCACAGAGTCAGAGTGTGGGGTCCGAGCACAGGGGTCCCAGCACAGAGTCAGAGTGTGGGGTCCGAGCACAGGGGTCCAAGCACAGAGTCAGAGTGTCGGGTCCGAGCACAAGGATCCGAGCGCAGTCAGAGTGTGAGGCCTCAGCGCAGAGTCAGGGTGTGGGGTCTGAGCGCAGAGTCAGACTGTGGGGTCCGAGCGCAGAATCAGAATGTGGGGTCCGAGCACAGGGGTCCCAGCACAGAGTCAGAGTGTGGGGTCCGAGCACAGGGGTCCCAGCACAGAGTCAGAGTGTGGGGTCCGAGCACAGTGGTCACAGCACAGAGTCAGAGTGTGGGGTCCGAGCACAGGGGTCCAAGCACAGAGTCAGAGTGTGGGGTCCGAGCACAGGGATCCGAGCGCAGTCAGAGTGTGAGGCCTCAGCGCAGAGTCAGGGTGTGGGGTCTGAGCGCAGAGTCAGAGTGTGGGGTCCGAGCACAGGGGTCC
This sequence comes from Brienomyrus brachyistius, assembly GCF_023856365.1. Lineage (NCBI taxonomy): Eukaryota > Metazoa > Chordata > Actinopteri > Osteoglossiformes > Mormyridae > Brienomyrus > Brienomyrus brachyistius. Next base: position 17,690 of record NW_026042359.1, on the reverse strand, counting down.
AAGCACAGAGTCAGAGTGTGGGGTCCGAGCACAGGGATCCGAGCGCAGTCAGAGTGTGGGGTCCGAGCGCAGAGTCAGACTGTGGAGTCCGAGCGCAGAATCAGAATGTGGGGTCCGAGCACAGGGGTCCCAGCACAGAGTCAGACTGTGGGGTCTGAGCGCAGAGTCAGAGTGTGGGGGTCCCAGCACAGGGGTCCCAGCACAGAGTCAGACTGTGGGGTCTGAGCGCAGAGTCAGAGTGTGGGGTCCGAGCACAGGGGTCCCAGCACAGAGTCAGAGTGTGGGGTCCGAGCACAGGGGTCCCAGCACAGAGTCAGAGTGTGGGGTCCGAGCACAGGGATCCGAGCGCAGTCAGAGTGTGAGGCCTCAGCGCAGAGTCAGGGTGTGGGGTCTGAGCGCAGAGTCAGACTGTGGGGTCCGAGCACAGGGGTCCGAGCACAGAGTCAGAGTGTGGGGTCCGAGCACAGGGGTCCCAGCACAGAGTAAGAGTGTGGGGTCCGAGCACAGGGGTCCCAGCACAGAGTCAGACTGTGGGGTCTGAGCGCAGAGTCAGAGTGTGGGGTCCCAGCACAGGGGTCCCAGCACAGAGTCAGACTGTGGGGTCTGAGCGCAGAGTCAGAGTGTGGGGTCCGAGCACAGGGGTCCCAGCACAGAGTCAGAGTGTGGGGTCCGAGCACAGGGGTCCCAGCACAGAGTCAGAGTGTGGGGTCCGAGCACAGGGATCCGAGCGCAGTCAGAGTGTGAGGCCTCAGCGCAGAGTCAGGGTGTGGGGTCTGAGCGCAGAGTCAGACTGTGGGGTCCGAGCACAGGGGTCCAAGCACAGAGTCAGAGTGTGGGGTCCGAGCACAGGGGTCCCAGCACAGAGTCAGAGTGTGGGGTCCGAGCACAGGGGTCCCAGAACAGAGTCAGAGTGTGGGGTCCGAGCACAAGGGTCCCAGCACAGAGTCAGTCCGTGGGGTCTGAGCGCAGAGTCAGAGTGTGGGGTCCTAGCACAGGGGTCCCAGCACAGAGTCAGACTGTGGGGTCTGAGCGCAGAGTCAGAGTGTGGGGTCCGAGCACAGGGGTCCCAGCACAGAGTCAGAGTGTGGGGTCCGAGCACAGGGGTCTGAGCGCAGAGTCAGAGTGTGGGGTCCTAGCACAGGGGTCCCAGCACAGAGTCAGACTGTGGGGTCTGAGCGCAGAGTCAGAGTGTGGGGTCCGAGCACAGGGGTCCCAGCACAGAGTCAGAGTGTGGGGTCCGAGCACAGGGGTCCAAGCACAGAGTCAGAGTGTGGGGTCCGAGCACAGGGATCCGAGCGCAGTCAGAGTGCGAGGCCTCAGCGCAGAGTCAGGGTGTGGGGTCTGAGCGCAGAGTCAGAGTGTGGGGTCCGAGCACAGGGGTCCAAGCACAGAGTCAGAGTGTGGGGTCCGAGCACAGGGATCCGAGCGCAGTCAGAGTGTGGGGTCCGAGCGCAGAGTCAAACTGTGGGGTCCGAGCGCAGAATCAGAATGTGGGGTCCGAGCACAGTGGTCCCAGCACAGAGTCAGAGTGTGGGGTCCGAGCACAGGGGTCCCAGCACAGAGTCAGAGTGTGGGGTCCGAGCACAGGGGTCCCAGCACAGAGTCAGAGTGTGGGGTCCGAGCACAGGGGTCCCAGAACAGAGTCAGAGTGTGGGGTCCGAGCACCGTGGTCACAGCACAGAGTCAGAGTGTGGGGTCCGAGCACAGGGGTCCAAGCACAGAGTCAGAGTGTCGGGTCCGAGCACAAGGATCCGAGCGCAGTCAGAGTGTGAGGCCTCAGCGCAGAGTCAGGGTGTGGGGTCTGAGCGCAGAGTCAGACTGTGGGGTCCGAGCGCAGAATCAGAATGTGGGGTCCGAGCACAGGGGTCCCAGCACAGAGTCAGAGTGTGGGGTCCGAGCACAGGGGTCCCAGCACAGAGTCAGAGTGTGGGGTCCGAGCACAGTGGTCACAGCACAGAGTCAGAGTGTGGGGTCCGAGCACAGGGGTCCAAGCACAGAGTCAGAGTGTGGGGTCCGAGCACAGGGATCCGAGCGCAGTCAGAGTGTGAGGCCTCAGCGCAGAGTCAGGGTGTGGGGTCTGAGCGCAGAGTCAGAGTGTGGGGTCCGAGCACAGGGGTCCAAGCACAGAGTCAGAGTGTGGGGTCCGAGCACAGGGATCCGAGCGCAGTCAGAGTGTGGGGTCCGAGCACAGAGTCAGACTGTGGGGTCCGAGCGCAGAATCAGAATGTGGGGTCCGAGCACAGGGGTCCCAGCACAGAGTCAGACTGTGGGGTCTGAGCGCAGAGTCAGAGTGTGGGGTCCCAGCACAGGGGTCCCAGCACAGAGTCAGACTGTGGGGTCTGAGCGCAGAGTCAGAGTGTGGGGTCCGAGCACAGGGGTCCCAGCACAGAGTCAGAGTGTGGGGTCCGAGCACAGGGGTCCCAGCACAGAGTCAGAGTGTGGGGTCCGAGCACAGGGATCCGAGCGCAGTCAGAGTGTGAGGCCTCAGCGCAGAGTCAGGGTGTGGGGTCTGAGCGCAGAGTCAGACTGTGGTGTCCGAGCACAGGGGTCCAAGTACAGAGTCAGAGTGTGGGGTCCGAGCACAGGGGTCCCAGCACAGAGTCAGAGTGTGGGGTCCGAGCACAGGGGTCCCAGAACAGAGTCAGAGTGTGGGGTCCGAGCACAAGGGTCCCAGCACAGAGTCAGACCGTGGGGTCTGAGCGCAGAGTCAGAGTGTGGGGTCCCAGCACAGGGGTCCCAGCACAGAGTCAGACTGTGGGGTCTGAGCGCAGAGTCAGAGTGTGGGGTCCGAGCACAGGGGTCCCAGCACAGAGTCAGAGTGTGGGGTCCGAGCACAGGGGTCCCAGCACAGAGTCAGAGTGTGGGGTCCGAGCACAGGGGTCCCAGCACAGAGTCAGAGTGTGGGGTCCGAGCACAGGGATCCGAGCGCAGTCAGAGTGTGAGGCCTCAGCGCAGAGTCAGGTTGTGGGGTCCGAGCACAGGGGTCCAAGCACAGAGTCAGAGTGTGGGGTCCGAGCACAGGGGTCCCAGCACAGAGTCAGAGTGTGGGGTCCGAGCACAGGGGAACCAGAACAGAGTCAGAGTGTGGGGTCTGAGCGCAGAGTCAGACTGTGGGGTCCTAGCAAAGGGGTCCCAGCACAGAGTCAGACTGTGGGGTCTTAGCGCAGAGTCAGAGTGTGGGGTCCGAGCACAGGGGTCCCAGCACAGAGTCAGAGTGTGGGGTCCGAGCACAGTGGTCACAGCACAGAGTCAGAGTGTGGGGTCCGAGCACAGGGGTCCAAGCACAGAGTCAGAGTGTGGGGTCCGAGCACAGGGATCCGAGCGCAGTCAGAGTGTGAGGCCTCAGCGCAGAGTCAGGGTGTGGGGTCTGAGCGCAGAGTCAGAGTGTGGGGTCCGAGCACAGGGGTCCAAGCACAGAGTCAGAGTGTGGGGTCCGAGCACAGGGATCCGAGCGCAGTCAGAGTGTGGGGTCCGAGCGCAGAGTCAAACTGTGGGGTCCGAGCGCAGAATCAGAATGTGGGGTCCGACACAGTGGTCCCAGCACAGAGTCAGAGTGTGGGGTCCGAGCACAGGGGTCCCAGCACAGAGTCAGAGTGTGGGGTCCGAGCACAGGGGTCCCAGCACAGAGTCAGAGTGTGGGGTCCGAGCACAGGGGTCCCATAACAGAGTCAGAGTGTGGGGTCCGAGCACCGTGGTCACAGCACAGAGTCAGAGTGTGGGGTCCGAGCACAGGGGTCCAAGCACAGAGTCAGAGTGTGGGGTCCGAGCACAAGGATCCGAGCGCAGTCAGAGTGTGAGGCCTCAGCGCAGAGTCAGGGTGTGGGGTCTGAGCGCAGAGTCAGACTGTGGGGTCCGAGCGCAGAATCAGAATGTGGGGTCCGAGCACAGGGGTCCCAGCACAGAGTCAGAGTGTGGGGTCCGAGCACAGGGGTCCCAGCACAGAGTCAGAGTGTGGGGTCCGAGCACAGGGGTCCCAGCACAGAGTCAGAGTGTGGGGTCCGAGCACAGGGGTCCCAGAACAGAGTCAGAGTGTGGGGTCCGAGCACCGTGGTCACAGCACAGAGTCAGAGTGTGGGGTCCGAGCACAGGGGTCCAAGCACAGAGTCAGAGTGTGGGGTCCGAGCACAGGGATCCGAGCGCAGTCAGAGTGTGAGGCCTCAGCGCAGAATCAGAATGTGGGGTCCGAGCACAGGGGTCCCAGCACAGAGTCAGAGTGTGGGGTCCGAGCACAGGGGTCCCAGCACAGTGTCAGAGTGTGGGGTCCGAGCACAGGGGTCCCAGCACAGAGTCAGAGTGTGGGGTCCGAGCACAGTGGTCCCAGCACAGAGTCAGAGTGTGGGGTCCGAGCACAGTGGTCACAGCACAGAGTCAGAGTGTGGGGTCCGAGCACAGGGGTCCCAGCACAGAGTCAGACTGTGGGGTCTGAGCGCAGAGTCAGAGTGTGGGGTCCGAGCACAGGGGTCCCAGCACAGAGTCAGAGTGTGGGGTCCGAGCACAGGGGTCCCAGCACAGAGTCAGAGTGTGGGGTCCGAGCACAGGGATCCGAGCGCAGTCAGAGTGTGAGGCCTCAGCGCAGAGTCAGGGTGTGGGGTCTGAGCGCAGAGTCAGACTGTGGTGTCCGAGCACAGGGGTCCAAGTACAGAGTCAGAGTGTGGGGTCCGAGCACAGGGGTCCCAGCACAGAGTCAGAGTGTGGGGTCCGAGCACAGGGGTCCCAGAACAGAGTCAGAGTGTGGGGTCCGAGCACAAGGGTCCCAGCACAGAGTCAGACCGTGGGGTCTGAGCGCAGAGTCAGAGTGTGGGGTCCCAGCACAGGGGTCCCAGCACAGAGTCAGACTGTGGGGTCTGAGCGCAGAGTCAGAGTGTGGGGTCCGAGCACAGGGGTCCCAGCACAGAGTCAGAGTGTGGGGTCCGAGCACAGGGGTCCCAGCACAGAGTCAGAGTGTGGGGTCCGAGCACAGGGGGTCCCAGCACAGAGTCAGAGTGTGGGGTCCGAGCACAGGGATCCGAGCGCAGTCAGAGTGTGAGGCCTCAGCGCAGAGTCAGGTTGTGGGGTCCGAGCACAGGGGTCCAAGCACAGAGTCAGAGTGTGGGGTCCGAGCACAGGGGTCCCAGCACAGAGTCAGAGTGTGGGGTCCGAGCACAGGGGAACCAGAACAGAGTCAGAGTGTGGGGTCTGAGCGCAGAGTCAGACTGTGGGGTCCTAGCAAAGGGGTCCCAGCACAGAGTCAGACTGTGGGGTCTTAGCGCAGAGTCAGAGTGTGGGGTCCGAGCACAGGGGTCCCAGCACAGAGTCAGAGTGTGGGGTCCGAGCACAGTGGTCACAGCACAGAGTCAGAGTGTGGGGTCCGAGCACAGGGGTCCAAGCACAGAGTCAGAGTGTGGGGTCCGAGCACAGGGATCCGAGCGCAGTCAGAGTGTGAGGCCTCAGCGCAGAGTCAGGGTGTGGGGTCTGAGCGCAGAGTCAGAGTGTGGGGTCCGAGCACAGGGGTCCAAGCACAGAGTCAGAGTGTGGGGTCCGAGCACAGGGATCCGAGCGCAGTCAGAGTGTGGGGTCCGAGCGCAGAGTCAAACTGTGGGGTCCGAGCGCAGAATCAGAATGTGGGGTCCGACACAGTGGTCCCAGCACAGAGTCAGAGTGTGGGGTCCGAGCACAGGGGTCCCAGCACAGAGTCAGAGTGTGGGGTCCGAGCACAGGGGTCCCAGCACAGAGTCAGAGTGTGGGGTCCGAGCACAGGGGTCCCATAACAGAGTCAGAGTGTGGGGTCCGAGCACCGTGGTCACAGCACAGAGTCAGAGTGTGGGGTCCGAGCACAGGGGTCCAAGCACAGAGTCAGAGTGTGGGGTCCGAGCACAAGGATCCGAGCGCAGTCAGAGTGTGAGGCCTCAGCGCAGAGTCAGGGTGTGGGGTCTGAGCGCAGAGTCAGACTGTGGGGTCCGAGCGCAGAATCAGAATGTGGGGTCCGAGCACAGGGGTCCCAGCACAGAGTCAGAGTGTGGGGTCCGAGCACAGGGGTCCCAGCACAGAGTCAGAGTGTGGGGTCCGAGCACAGGGGTCCCAGCACAGAGTCAGAGTGTGGGGTCCGAGCACAGGGGTCCCAGAACAGAGTCAGAGTGTGGGGTCCGAGCACCGTGGTCACAGCACAGAGTCAGAGTGTGGGGTCCGAGCACAGGGGTCCAAGCACAGAGTCAGAGTGTGGGGTCCGAGCACAGGGATCCGAGCGCAGTCAGAGTGTGAGGCCTCAGCGCAGAATCAGAATGTGGGGTCCGAGCACAGGGGTCCCAGCACAGAGTCAGAGTGTGGGGTCCGAGCACAGGGGTCCCAGCACAGTGTCAGAGTGTGGGGTCCGAGCACAGGGGTCCCAGCACAGAGTCAGAGTGTGGGGTCCGAGCACAGTGGTCCCAGCACAGAGTCAGAGTGTGGGGTCCGAGCACAGTGGTCACAGCACAGAGTCAGAGTGTGGGGTCCGAGCACAGGGGTCCAAGCACAGAGTCAGAGTGTGGGGTCCGAGCACAGGGATCCGAGCGCAGTCAGAGTGTGAGGCCTCAGCGCAGAGTCAGGGTGTGGGGTCTGAGCGCAGAGTCAGAGTGTGGGGTCCGAGCACAGGGGTCCAAGCACAGAGTCAGAGTGTGGGGTCCGAGCACAGGGATCCGAGCGCAGTCAGAGTGTGGGGTCCGAGCGCAGAGTCAGACTGTGGAGTCCGAGCGCAGAATCAGAATGTGGGGTCCGAGCACAGGGGTCCCAGCACAGAGTCAGACTGTGGGGTCTGAGCGCAGAGTCAGAGTGTGGGGTCCCAGCACAGGGGTCCCAGCACAGAGTCAGACTGTGGGGTCTGAGCGCAGAGTCAGAGTGTGGGGTCCGAGCACAGGGGTCCCAGCACAGAGTCAGAGTGTGGGGTCCGAGCACAGGGGTCCCAGCACAGAGTCAGAGTGTGGGGTCCGAGCACAGGGATCCGAGCGCAGTCAGAGTGTGAGGCCTCAGCGCAGAGTCAGGGTGTGGGGTCTGAGCGCAGAGTCAGACTGTGGGGTCCGAGCACAGGGGTCCGAGCACAGAGTCAGAGTGTGGGGTCCGAGCACAGGGGTCCCAGCACAGAGTAAGAGTGTGGGGTCCGAGCACAGGGGTCCCAGCACAGAGTCAGACTGTGGGGTCTGAGCGCAGAGTCAGAGTGTGGGGTCCCAGCACAGGGGTCCCAGCACAGAGTCAGACTGTGGGGTCTGAGCGCAGAGTCAGAGTGTGGGGTCCGAGCACAGGGGTCCCAGCACAGAGTCAGAGTGTGGGGTCCGAGCACAGGGGTCCCAGCACAGAGTCAGAGTGTGGGGTCCGAGCACAGGGATCCGAGCGCAGTCAGAGTGTGAGGCCTCAGCGCAGAGTCAGGGTGTGGGGTCTGAGCGCAGAGTCAGACTGTGGGGTCCGAGCACAGGGGTCCAAGCACAGAGTCAGAGTGTGGGGTCCGAGCACAGGGGTCCCAGCACAGAGTCAGAGTGTGGGGTCCGAGCACAGGGGTCCCAGAACAGAGTCAGAGTGTGGGGTCCGAGCACAAGGGTCCCAGCACAGAGTCAGTCCGTGGGGTCTGAGCGCAGAGTCAGAGTGTGGGGTCCTAGCACAGGGGTCCCAGCACAGAGTCAGACTGTGGGGTCTGAGCGCAGAGTCAGAGTGTGGGGTCCGAGCACAGGGGTCCCAGCACAGAGTCAGAGTGTGGGGTCCGAGCACAGGGGTCTGAGCGCAGAGTCAGAGTGTGGGGTCCTAGCACAGGGGTCCCAGCACAGAGTCAGACTGTGGGGTCTGAGCGCAGAGTCAGAGTGTGGGGTCCGAGCACAGGGGTCCCAGCACAGAGTCAGAGTGTGGGGTCCGAGCACAGGGGTCCAAGCACAGAGTCAGAGTGTGGGGTCCGAGCACAGGGATCCGAGCGCAGTCAGAGTGCGAGGCCTCAGCGCAGAGTCAGGGTGTGGGGTCTGAGCGCAGAGTCAGAGTGTGGGGTCCGAGCACAGGGGTCCAAGCACAGAGTCAGAGTGTGGGGTCCGAGCACAGGGATCCGAGCGCAGTCAGAGTGTGGGGTCCGAGCGCAGAGTCAAACTGTGGGGTCCGAGCGCAGAATCAGAATGTGGGGTCCGAGCACAGTGGTCCCAGCACAGAGTCAGAGTGTGGTGTCCGAGCACAGGGGTCCCAGCACAGAGTCAGAGTGTGGGGTCCGAGCACAGGGGTCCCAGCACAGAGTCAGAGTGTGGGGTCCGAGCACAGGGGTCCCAGAACAGAGTCAGAGTGTGGGGTCCGAGCACCGTGGTCACAGCACAGAGTCAGAGTGTGGGGTCCGAGCACAGGGGTCCAAGCACAGAGTCAGAGTGTCGGGTCCGAGCACAAGGATCCGAGCGCAGTCAGAGTGTGAGGCCTCAGCGCAGAGTCAGGGTGTGGGGTCTGAGCGCAGAGTCAGACTGTGGGGTCCGAGCGCAGAATCAGAATGTGGGGTCCGAGCACAGGGGTCCCAGCACAGAGTCAGAGTGTGGGGTCCGAGCACAGGGGTCCCAGCACAGAGTCAGAGTGTGGGGTCCGAGCACAGTGGTCACAGCACAGAGTCAGAGTGTGGGGTCCGAGCACAGGGGTCCAAGCACAGAGTCAGAGTGTGGGGTCCGAGCACAGGGATCCGAGCGCAGTCAGAGTGTGAGGCCTCAGCGCAGAGTCAGGGTGTGGGGTCTGAGCGCAGAGTCAGAGTGTGGGGTCCGAGCACAGGGGTCCAAGCACAGAGTCAGAGTGTGGGGTCCGAGCACAGGGATCCGAGCGCAGTCAGAGTGTGGGGTCCGAGCACAGAGTCAGACTGTGGGGTCCGAGCGCAGAATCAGAATGTGGGGTCCGAGCACAGGGGTCCCAGCACAGAGTCAGACTGTGGGGTCTGAGCGCAGAGTCAGAGTGTGGGGTCCCAGCACAGGGGTCCCAGCACAGAGTCAGACTGTGGGGTCTGAGCGCAGAGTCAGAGTGTGGGGTCCGAGCACAGGGGTCCCAGCACAGAGTCAGAGTGTGGGGTCCGAGCACAGGGGTCCCAGCACAGAGTCAGAGTGTGGGGTCCGAGCACAGGGATCCGAGCGCAGTCAGAGTGTGAGGCCTCAGCGCAGAGTCAGGGTGTGGGGTCTGAGCGCAGAGTCAGACTGTGGTGTCCGAGCACAGGGGTCCAAGTACAGAGTCAGAGTGTGGGGTCCGAGCACAGGGGTCCCAGCACAGAGTCAGAGTGTGGGGTCCGAGCACAGGGGTCCCAGAACAGAGTCAGAGTGTGGGGTCCGAGCACAAGGGTCCCAGCACAGAGTCAGACCGTGGGGTCTGAGCGCAGAGTCAGAGTGTGGGGTCCCAGCACAGGGGTCCCAGCACAGAGTCAGACTGTGGGGTCTGAGCGCAGAGTCAGAGTGTGGGGTCCGAGCACAGGGGTCCCAGCACAGAGTCAGAGTGTGGGGTCCGAGCACAGGGGTCCCAGCACAGAGTCAGAGTGTGGGGTCCGAGCACAGGGGTCCCAGCACAGAGTCAGAGTGTGGGGTCCGAGCACAGGGATCCGAGCGCAGTCAGAGTGTGAGGCCTCAGCGCAGAGTCAGGTTGTGGGGTCCGAGCACAGGGGTCCAAGCACAGAGTCAGAGTGTGGGGTCCGAGCACAGGGGTCCCAGCACAGAGTCAGAGTGTGGGGTCCGAGCACAGGGGAACCAGAACAGAGTCAGAGTGTGGGGTCTGAGCGCAGAGTCAGAGTGTGGGGTCCTAGCAAAGGGGTCCCAGCACAGAGTCAGACTGTGGGGTCTTAGCGCAGAGTCAGAGTGTGGGGTCCGAGCACAGGGGTCCCAGCACAGAGTCAGAGTGTGGGGTCCGAGCACAGTGGTCACAGCACAGAGTCAGAGTGTGGGGTCCGAGCACAGGGGTCCAAGCACAGAGTCAGAGTGTGGGGTCCGAGCACAGGGATCCGAGCGCAGTCAGAGTGTGAGGCCTCAGCGCAGAGTCAGGGTGTGGGGTCTGAGCGCAGAGTCAGAGTGTGGGGTCCGAGCACAGGGGTCCAAGCACAGAGTCAGAGTGTGGGGTCCGAGCACAGGGATCCGAGCGCAGTCAGAGTGTGGGGTCCGAGCGCAGAGTCAAACTGTGGGGTCCGAGCGCAGAATCAGAATGTGGGGTCCGACACAGTGGTCCCAGCACAGAGTCAGAGTGTGGGGTCCGAGCACAGGGGTCCCAGCACAGAGTCAGAGTGTGGGGTCCCGAGCACAGGGGTCCCAGCACAGAGTCAGAGTGTGGGGTCCGAGCACAGGGGTCCCATAACAGAGTCAGAGTGTGGGGTCCGAGCACCGTGGTCACAGCACAGAGTCAGAGTGTGGGGTCCGAGCACAGGGGTCCAAGCACAGAGTCAGAGTGTGGGGTCCGAGCACAAGGATCCGAGCGCAGTCAGAGTGTGAGGCCTCAGCGCAGAGTCAGGGTGTGGGGTCTGAGCGCAGAGTCAGACTGTGGGGTCCGAGCGCAGAATCAGAATGTGGGGTCCGAGCACAGGGGTCCCAGCACAGAGTCAGAGTGTGGGGTCCGAGCACAGGGGTCCCAGCACAGAGTCAGAGTGTGGGGTCCGAGCACAGGGGTCCCAGCACAGAGTCAGAGTGTGGGGTCCGAGCACAGGGGTCCCAGAACAGAGTCAGAGTGTGGGGTCCGAGCACCGTGGTCACAGCACAGAGTCAGAGTGTGGGGTCCGAGCACAGGGGTCCAAGCACAGAGTCAGAGTGTGGGGTCCGAGCACAGGGATCCGAGCGCAGTCAGAGTGTGAGGCCTCAGCGCAGAATCAGAATGTGGGGTCCGAGCACAGGGGTCCCAGCACAGAGTCAGAGTGTGGGGTCCGAGCACAGGGGTCCCAGCACAGTGTCAGAGTGTGGGGTCCGAGCACAGGGGTCCCAGCACAGAGTCAGAGTGTGGGGGTCCGAGCACAGTGGTCCCAGCACAGAGTCAGAGTGTGGGGTCCGAGCACAGGGGTCCAAGCACAGAGTCAGAGTGTGGGGTCCGAGCACAGGGATCCGAGCGCAGTCAGAGTGTGGGGTCCGAGCGCAGAGTCAGACTGTGGGGTCCGAGCGCAGAATCAGAATGTGGGGTCCGAGCACAGGGGTCCCAGCACAGAGTCAGAGTGTGGGGTCCGAGCACAGGGGTCCCAGCACAGAGTCAGAGTGTGGGGTCCGAGCACAGGGGTCCCAGCACAAAGTCAGAGTGTGGGGTCCGAGCACAGGGGTCCCAGAACAGAGTCAGAGTGTGGGGTCCGAGCACAAGGGTCCCAGCACAGAGTCAGACTGTGGGGTCTGAGCGCAGAGTCAGAGTGTGGGGTCCCAGCACAGGGGTCCCAGCACAGAGTCAGACTGTGGGGTCTGAGCACAGAGTCAGAGTGTGGGGTCCGAGCACAGGGGTCCCAGCACAGAGTCAGAGTGTGGGGTCCGAGCATAGTGGTCACAGCACAGAGTCAGAGTGTGGGGTCCGAGCACAGGGGTCCAAGCACAGAGTCAGATTGTGGGGTCCGAGCACAGGGATCCGAGCGCAGTCAGAGTGTGAGGCCTCAGCGCAGAGTCAGGGTGTGGGGTCTGAGCGCAGAGTCAGAGTGTGGGGTCCGAGCACAGGGGTCCCAGCACAGTGTCAAAGTGTGGGGTCCGAGCACAGGGGTCCCAGCACAGAGTCAGAGTGTGGGGTCCGAGCACAGTGGTCCCAGCACAGAGTCAGAGTGTGGGGTCCGAGCACAGGGGTCCAAGCACAGAGTCAGAGTGTGGGGTCCGAGCACAGGGATCCGAGCGCAGTCAGAGTGTGGGGTCCGAGCGCAGAGTCAGACTGTGGGGTGCCGAGCGCAGAATCAGAATGTGGGGTCCGAGCACAGGGGTCCCAGCACAGAGTCAGAGTGTGGGGTCCGAGCACAGGGGTCCCAGCACAGAGTCAGAGTGTGGGGTCCGAGCACAGGGGTCCCAGCACAGAGTCAGAGTGTGGGGTCCGAGCACAGGGGTCCCAGAACAGAGTCAGAGTGTGGGGTCCGAGCACAAGGGTCCCAGCACAGAGTCAGACTGTGGGGTCTGAGCGCAGAGTCAGAGTGTGGGGTCCCAGCACAGGGGTCCCAGCACAGAGTCAGACTGTGGGGTCTGAGCGCAGAGTCAGAGTGTGGGGTCCGAGCACAGGGGTCCCAGCACAGAGTCAGAGTGTGGGGTCCGAGCACAGGGGTCCAAGCACAGATTCAGAGTGTGGGGTCCGAGCACAGGGATCCGAGCGCAGTCAGAGTGTGAGGCCTCAGCGCAGAGTCAGGGTTTGGGGTCTGAGCGCAGAGTCAGAGTGTGGGGTCCGAGCACAGGGGTCCCAGCACAGTGTCAGAGTGTGGGGTCCGAGCACAGGGGTCCCAGCACAGAGTCAGAGTGTGGGGTCCGAGCACAGTGGTCACAGCACAGAGTCAGAGTGTGGGGTCCGAGCACAGGGGTCCAAGCACAGAGTCAGAGTGTGGGGTCCGAGCACAGGGGTCCGAGCGCAGTCAGAGTGTGAGGCCTCAGCGCAGAGTCAGGGTGTGGGGTCTGAGCGCAGTATTAGCCACATGCCCTAGGGGGCATCTCCACTGATATGATGACTGACGTTGTGAGTGTGAGGATGGGGCCTTCCTGACGGAGAAAAAAACAGGCATACCAGAGCCAGCAGTGAGATATAGATCATGCTCAGCAACTACAATAACCGGTGGAGGAACGACGTTCAACTGCAGAGTTTAAACCGTCACAGAGATCTGCACAGATTGGGAAACATCAGGAGAAAGAGATGGTACCGGTTAGCGTGTGCTCCTTAGTCAGAATCCAAGGTGCATTTCTCAAGATGAACGATTTGCAGGACGCATTAAGAAACAAACACTTTTAATTATCGATTCACAGCGTCATGCAGTGACACAGCTGAAACCATTGTTCTCTGTTCTTATAGGCTGTTATATTATTTTACAATTTAAAATGATCATTGCAATCTTACTACTTAATTAAAAAAGGACCCAGGAAGTACATTATCCTGGTAGTTATTACTATAAAAAGAAGAGGGAAAATGTGGAAAATATGATGGCATGGAGTATTGGCCAAAGCTATATCATTCAAATCATTTTCACATATTTTGTCATCATCATTAAAGATACAAATCCTGTATTTTCACACACGTGCGCGGCTAGTCCGCCACAAATGGCCGTGTTCCTGCACACTGACATACTGGGGTATGTCATTTCCTACGGCAAATGAAGGACAATTCATTCACATTCCGCTTATGAGATGCTCTTATCCAAGGTGATGTAACCAGGGTCAGACAGTCCCTATAGTGACTGAGGGTGAAGGGCCTCATGGACACAGCATAGATAGATAGATAGATAGATAGATAGATAGATAGATAGATAGATAGATAGATAGATAGATAGATAGATAGATAGATAGATAGATAGATAGATAGATTGATTGATTGATTGATTGATTGATTGATTGATTGATTGATTTGCTTGCCACCATCACTAACACACAGTCCTGGAGCCTCACAGACTACCGCCTTGCTGTTTGCACCCAGTAGCCAATCAAATCCAAGACAAATCACTCAAGATACAGATCATTAAAATGCATCACATTGGATTGCAGAGCACATTTTCTTTTGTCTACAAACTAGAAGAGCTGAATGTTGGTTACTGTACCAATATTGAAAGAGTATTGTGTGTGTTCAGGGGGGATCGGGGGCTTCGGGGTTGATTTGGTCCCTACCAACGTAAAAATCAAACTTCCCTCTTTGCTGATTACACATGGCAGTCAAATCCAAGCTGGTTTTCTTTGTCTATGACGCAGATTTTTGAAAGACACCTCAGCACACCAATCCAGCGAGCTCCCATATCTCTGCACATTTTTATTTAGTTGTGCACTTGAGAATAATGCATCCTGCATCTGAGTCTTAAAGCACTGATTTAGCAGCATCCCTGCCTGTAAATCATTATACATAATGATTTATTTGCATCCTGGGGGTCACGTCTCAAAAAAAAATCCTAACACACACACCACACACACGGCCTAGATCAGTGTTTGACAGATGGGATGACCACCGAACGGATTCATTAGCAGAAAGAGTAGAAGATGTGGAAGAGTCAAGCAAGCACCAGCATGCTGCGAGTGTGACGCGTTCCGCATAACAATGGAGATCTGCTTCAGGACACAGAGGTCGGTCTGTATCTTCATTAGCATCGCATGATCCCTTTCTAAAGACATTTGACAAAGTCAGTAAAGTAGCTGATCATTGTTCATGCATCACATTAAGGCCAGTGATGTTGCTTGGAACTATTGAGGCTTTCAAGCTTCGGGGCTTTGGGTTCAATTCTTACCCTAAGCTGCTTCTGTGTGGAGTCTGCACTTTCTCCCCTGGTCCAATCACACGTGTTGTAGGTCAGCTGGTGTTTGTAAAGGACCATTTCAGAGTGTGTCATGATAGGCTGGCAGAAAGCTGCTCCAGAAAACTATTCCTCGAAAACTCTAAAAAAAAAATAAAAATCACTTCACACCATTAGGCCTGGTCATTAGCGCTCACAGTCTATTAATTACAGTTCAGCATCTCGAGGTTAGAAAACAAAGTCAGGAGATAAAGATATATAACATAAAAACCAAGTATAACTTTAAAATATTCCAGCTAAAGCTCAGTAAGTAATTGCGTATATGTTATGTTTGCAAAGAACCTCAAGAACCTCAAGCCTCCTCACTCATTGATAGCTATACGCCCCCCCCCTCCATTTTAATCATGCGTTACTGTGGGGGAGTGTAATTTCCTCTGCTGCCATACAGGATGGCAGGACACTCCCACACATCTGCAGAACATTGCCAGCGTTGCTGCTGGATGTGGCTGGTCCTGCCCAGCATGCACTGAGGCACTGTGGGGGGGGGGGGGGGGGGTGGGACTGGGGGGTTCCCTGACTGCAATAAAACACGGTTTGTAGAGTCTGACTCACAGAAGAGGATCTCACAGGATCCATTAGCTGAAGTTACGCTGCGGTGCCGCCATTCTGGGATTTCATTCTGGCCGATAATTAATTTCTCGTTAGCCTGATTTGTATTCTGCGCGGCTAACCTGCGCTCTGCTGTGGGACGATTTATTGACACGGGCTGGAGAAAAACATAAAGCTGTCTGGGGTGACCCCCGCCACACACAGGAAGCTGGCTTGGCGAAAGCTGCGGACCCACAAATCAAAAGCAAGCCAAACAACAGCTGGATTTTAAAAATGTTCTAAGAAGCAGAGTGACACAGGGTGCCCCACAGCAAAAGAGCTAATTAAGACTGTACATTTTGTTGTGATTTTAACAGTTTACAATATCAGGCCGAAGGTCATTAGCATGTTACATGTACCATTGAGTATGAGAACATCTCTCGGGCTGCAACTGAAACCATCTGACTCGGGGATTTGACAGTGAGAAACTGTTTCATTTGTTAGGCTTCCCTCTTTGGACTCGAAGGGAACAGGTGGTACTGAGCTAAATCAACACACACAAATCTAGGTTTATGGAGAAAGAGCAGAGTTATGTAAGGCTGTCAGGTTTATAGGGCTTGGGGGGGTAGCGTCTGATATCCAGGCTACTGCATTGTGAAAAAAAAAAGATCACACCAGAGGAGAGGTGGGACTAATGAGCACCGGTAACATGATGTTCACAGGAAGCACCACCCCCAAATGTATTTGATAAATGGTACGAATATCTACTAGATAGGTACAGAAAGTCTCAGTTGGGAGTCTCAGCTAGGAGTCTCAACTAGGAGTCTGGGATTGTGATTAAAAACGTTTTGATAATGACCAACTAACATTCCCTCAAGGACATCACCAAATACCCGAAACAAAGGCACAGGAAGATGAAATAAGCTATTAGAAATGTCTGACACAAAAGCATGCCAATGTTTTTTTTTGTTTGTATCATGGACCTTGGAGTTTAAACACATTGTTTGGAAGGTTTAGAGGTGTGTCAGGAGGTCTAAAGCTCTTCATGCTGAGGTTAGTGCACAGCTGTGACAAATGCATTATTGACTTACCTTGCATTTTCTGTTTAACTCTCAAAAAGTTTCTCCCCCACCAGCCTGCTTGATTAAGTGCCGATCTATGGCGGGTCGAAGGCCAGCTCTAAATCAAAGAGCGCTGGAAAGTCGCGGCCAGCTGGACCGTAAAGTACCGCCACCTCCGTTTCATCTTCTGGGCTTGGAGTGCGGAGGAGTTTGAGGTGCACCTTACCAAACGCACTGATGGGAGTGCAGAGTCCATTTTTATTTCAGAACAAATGCCACTGTGTCCATTATTTATGTTGAATTGCTAAGCAGACCTTTGTGCTGAAAGTTCCTCCCACAGATTACCATATCCATGTTCTTTCAGAGGATGTTTCACTGAAGATATTCGACTTGAGGATCAAACCATTTGAAATCTTCGCTCTTTTCTTACAGCTGTACATCGAAAGCCTCAGTACCCGCAGCTGTCCAAGATTTCCACGCTAACAAATGTAGTTCAATTAAACAGGCTGTTCATTCATTTTCCAAACCAGTCCGAGATCATGGCGCCCATCCCAGAGCAAAGGTGCACCCTTGGTATGATGCCAGACCATCTCAAGACACATATGCTCACACATTAACACTCGATGGGAAATTTAAGGCCATGGCAGCGTTCACCTCCATTCAAACAACACATTGGGGATTGGGGGCCTCCTGTTGGCCATGAACTGTTACTACAGTGGCGGGGCATAAATTTCTGACCACTCCTGTAGTCACCTCACATTAAAATGACAAAAACGAAATATGGATTATTTTATTTTCTAAGCAAAACGTAGAAGAGTCAAGGTTCAGTGGTTCCCTGTAAAACTTCACTTTAGGGGCAATACTTGTATTGCAGACGTTGAGCTTAACAAACATGGGGGGGGGGGGGGGGGGGAAAGTGACTATTTGACCAGGGAGAAAAAATAGATGGTAACTTACAAACTGCACTTACACAGACGGGGAGGCGGGAATGGAACCCACTCCTTTCCATTGTGGAGGTGGGAGGTGGCAGCCTTACCCACAGCATCACACCACACAGGGGTCCGGCGTCTCCAGCAGCGCGGCCTCGAGGACCATGACGTTAGTGATGACAATCAGAAGGATCCATTACGTAACTGAGGGCAGTAGCGAAACTACAGAAGGACCCGGAAGCAATTCATGTGACATGGTTAAGAAAGCCGATGTGGAACAAGCCAGATGGAGGAGTGAAAGGGGGCCCTCTGAGGAGCCAGGGACCCCACTCGCCTGACACCCCCACTCCGCAAAGCTGCACGCCTTCCAAATCCATGGAGATGTAAAACTTGCTCGGTAAACGTTTACACATCCATTAAATGTGAAATATTCACAAAACTAAGACTGATTCGAAGAGCGATTATAGCTACTTTTGCCCTGACTGCAAGGGCAACAGGACTGGGATAAATAAAAAGGGTTTTAATCAGAAAACGGAGCAAACAGGCAGAAAGACGTCAATGGCAGAACTGGGGATACATACTGGAACGCGGACTGAAATACACAGGACTAATCACAACAATCAGAAAGAGCTGGTGAACACGGGGAATCCACACGGGGTAGATGAGGGGGCGTGGCACACAGGAGGGTCGGACGATCGGGGCATGACAGCTTTTACATTAAATATACGTATTGTTAAATGGCCTGATGGTTTTGAACAGGGTAGCAAGCAAACGTTT